>NW_027417419.1:0-103097 GCF_009905375.1 Apium graveolens
CACACTTAGAAGTGAGTATTAGGTCAACCACCATAGTTGTAAGATAGTATAAGGTCAGTAGAGAAAAAGGCACAAGTGAGGGTCAATAGGTTTTGGATAATTTAGGAAAGGCACATTGAGTTAGGAAGCCCAAATTTGAAGACTTTGTTTAGTTAGCGACCAAGTGACTTAAGTGGTGAGTCGAGATCATCCAAGCCTAGTGTGGCATTATGGTGTATATGATGTTATTTGGTATTAATATACGATATG
This sequence comes from Apium graveolens, assembly GCF_009905375.1. Taxonomy (NCBI): domain Eukaryota; kingdom Viridiplantae; phylum Streptophyta; class Magnoliopsida; order Apiales; family Apiaceae; genus Apium; species Apium graveolens. The sequence goes on from NW_027417419.1 coordinate 250, forward strand.
TGATTATGTGGCTACGTGTGTACATTTGAAAATATAATGGTGGATATGAATTAAGTGCGTATAGGCCTAAGTGCCATCCATGTTTAATTTCGGGTTGTAAATAGGTTAAGATGGTAAGAATATATTATAATGAGGATTATTATTATTTATGTAGGATCTCGAGACGAGGGAAAACTTGCCATAAAAGTCGAGTGAAGCTCCAGTTGTTGCTCCTACCAGTCAGACCAGACCAGTTTATCTCAAGGCAAGTGATTCAACTTGACCTTCGTATTTACTGTAAACAGTTCATATATATATCGATGCAATTATCCTGAGTCATTTTGATATATTTAAATCAAGCGTATCTTTTGTTTATCTTTGAGTTACATAGAGATGCCATGAACCCTCGAGTACGTATTGCAAGTAGTTCAAAAGTCTTTCATGATAGTTTAATGCCATGATAAAATAGAGATTTGTTATAATACCTTATTGATCCTTTTGATTATCATGCTATTGATCCCTGAGAAATCTTGATATTGCACCCTGATGCTTTGATTCAACTCTTGAAATAACCTCGATAGAAACTTTATCTTGATACCTAAAAGCCAATCATTTCTTAAATTCATTCATGATTGTTTGATAACCCTATCCTTACCCTAAAAGCTTGATACCCTATTATATCTTGAGCTGATGATCACTTTCTTTATATTTTAACACCTCTATCCTATTGGAACCAGTGATGCTTATCTTCTTGATGTTCTAATACCTATACCTTGTCTACAACCATTGCTTTAAGCCTAGTTTGGCATTACTCTTTCATATTATCCAATAGCCTTGCTCAATTTCCTTGTCAAAGTTCTTGTTTATGGAAACCTCTCAATTACCCTAATATAGTAAAGTCTAGTAGATCATGGCCCTGAGATTTAGTGTCATATTTCCTAGTGTTTCAAGTTGATCTATAATCCCTTGATAAAAATGATTACAGTCGAAAGAGATTTTGTCATAAATCGGCATCAGTTTTTAAAATGATTAAAATGTGGATTTTTCAGTCCCAAAGGGGGATAAATGTTTTCTTTGAATGGTGGATCTGGACTGAGACGCGAGTCCTTTCCACACTTATATTAGGCTTAAAAGTTGCCTAGGGATTCCCAATAATGTTTTAGAACCCAGCGAGGTTCGGGATTACTTCGCGGCTGATCACCGGCTGTAATCCGTAGCGTCATAAAATGATTTTGATTAAGAATGATTTTTAAAATTTGTTTTGATGCAAGCAAAATGATGCCAACTCACATAAGTTTTATCTCTCGTTATCATTGATTATGTCTTTCCATTGTCATTCCTAAAGGTATATCTCGATTTATGTTTTGCGTTGTACTATTAGCACTTGTTGAGCTTTTGGCTCACTTCTTGATTTACCCTTATATTACAGCTAGCAGCTATGGTTAGATTCAAGCAGACTGCCCGTAAGACCTGTGATGCTGATGCTTATGTTCGAGCTCAGGTAGAATAAGTAATAATAGTTGTGTTAGGACTCGGTATTTGTAATCAGATGTAATAGTTGGTAGTGTTGGGCTGTTCCAAACCCTAAACTGTAAGATCTTTGATTTTGGTTGTGTATTCTTCATTAAAAAGATGTAATAGCTATATTTATTTCGCTATTTAAGTTGGGGGTGTGACAAAAAGTGCATAACGTAAACGTCCAATAGTTATGGCCCAATCCTATGTGATCTTTTAAGGCTAATGAAAAGCTGAAGGTCAATCTATGGTGTAAAAATAGCTATCACATATGTCCTCTCTATTGCTTCCATTATCTCCTTGGCCTCCTATAGGATGCCTCCTTGTTCCCTTGTCCTTCTTGGATGTTACATTAAGAATTATACTAATGAACTTACAAAAGAACTCAAGTTACATTCGAGATAAAACAACTACATATAGAAAACGACATGCAAGTCGTATTTATTACAAACCAAAAGAATAAACCATTACAACTAAGGTCTTGAGGCCATAACTATGCACCATGCTCAACTAACCATTAAAGAACATGATAGATCATATAAAGATGACATACTATTTATTACTTATCATGATCCAATCAAGAATAACAAATAAGTAAAGCATATGTCATAAGCACGAATTAAAATGAAACCCTAATTTCGCTGGGAGGATTCGGGGAGGCAGCGAGCCCACCGATGGCGGAAATTTTTGCAAAATCAAGTATAAGAATACTAGCAAAACATGTATCAGAATACTATTTCAGAAGCATGTATCAGTATACACACGACCCATATCTCAGTTACCAAAAACATGTATCAGTATACATATTATAAGAGATCCAATACATATGAGTTATGGCAGATCTTAAACATACTAGTATCATCATATAGATCATTAACAGATTCATCATATCATTCATATAACATAACTGTTATTATGGCAGACTCATATAACATCATGCATACTTGTAAAAATACAGTAAACACGTAACCAAATCAGCCCCTTATACACGTAGCTCTGATACCATTGTTGGGTTTCGAGGCATAAAACGTAGTGGGTAAACGTAAATAAAACAAAAAATTTCGAAACCCAAGAACAGGATCCATGTATAATTATGGGCAGATTATGGAGATAACGAATCATACCTTTCAAGAGCTTAACTTTCACGAACTCAATGGAGATCCTAGCTATCATGCTTTTTGTCTACTTCTCGGAGAAACACCTCTATGGTATCCACACGAGCACCTCCAAGAACGTCTCACGAACTTGACTACGGAATGGATGTACTAGCCTCCTTCTTGACGATCCGAATTGCCTCTGGCTCTCTTTGCTGCTAGGGTTTTCCCCAAAACATTACTTGCCTCTTAACCTATCATTATCTATTTATAATGACTGATTAAAAGGCCCATAAAAGCAAAGCCCAACCCTAGTAGGTATAGGATTAAATAATAAAAACAAATTTCTATTATTTAATTAATAACTAAGTTATACTTAATTATTATGGGCAAAAAACATTCCCTTTAATTCAAATTTATATTATCTCAATTACGTCTTACTTAATTATAATAAAATTCAAATAATCATCAATTAATTTAAATCCACAATTTAAATTAATTATTCCATTAAGTGCTCTATTTGTGTGACCCTATAGGCTATTATTTAATTGGCAATAATTTTATTCTCTAATAAAATTATAAACAATGAGTGGTATCTAGTAATACATCATTATTACCCAATTAAACAATAATTAAATCATGATTAGATAAAACCTTTCGTGATTAATGTTTTTCCTGTAATATAATCCCTTTAACCATACATATTATAGATTAAACTCGAGGCACATATTTAGTCATCCTCTTTAACATTTAATCCGGGTTTACTTGATCCATGAGTAGACTATCAAGACAAATCATTATTTGAGCATGGCCATACTTTTTATAATCTCACTCAATCAAGAGGCCAATAATATCTCTCCTACTTATAGGAGGGTTAAATCCTTTATCTATCATTCATATTTCTCATACGAGTCATGATATACTCAATGTCCACTTTTATCATCACCCGATCAAAAGTAACTTTTAATGTAGTCAAAATATATTAATCCTCGTATAGAAATATAATGATTTCAAGTCAAAGGATCGTTACACCATTATCATTGTGAGTCATTCTTATGACTTTATTAAACATGAAGAATCTCACTGTGGGTCTGTCCAGTACCATGTTCTCTCACATGTACCTATGTATTGACTTTAGTATCCCCATACTTATAACCAATGAGATGTGGTTATCTTGTCAAATAACATACTAGTCTATCTATGTATTATTATTGTCCTATATAATAGTACTCGACTAGGGACCTTTAAGAATATGATATATTATATAATCTCAAATTTGAGCCTCTCACAAAGCAAAATTCATGGTATCTACCTCAAGACCTCTCGAGCTATTACATATGGATTTTATTGGTCTGGTACCTATAAAAAGTCTCGGAGGTTGCTCATATACGTTGGTAATCGTAGATGATTATTCACGATTTACATGGACGGAATTTCTTAAAGCTAAAAGTGACGTTTTTGAATTCTTCTCTTCTTTCTGTAAAAGGATTCAAAATCAACAAAATAAACCATAGTCTATATAAGGACTGATCATGGTAAAGAATTTGAGAATTCCAATATTACCAACTTCTGTGATGAACATGGCATCACACATAGTTTTTCTACTCCATTTACTCCACAATCAAACAGAGTAGTTGAACGGAAAAATAGAACACTCCAAAAAATGGCAAGCATAATGCTAAATGAATATCGTCGGCCTAAATATTTTTTATCCGAAGCTATGTCAACAGCTTGCCATATTCTTAATCGGGTTTTGCTACAACCTATAAAGCAAAAGACTCCTTACGAGCTCTATTTTGGCAAAACTCCGAAGTTAAAGCTACTTTCGATTATTCGGAAGCAAATGCTTCATATTAAATTTAAAAGAATACCTTACAAAATTTGATCCGAAATCGGACGAAGGTATATTTGTTGGATACTCGAATAATAGTAAAGCTTATCGAGTGTTTAATCTAAGTCACTTGTGGTGGAAGAATCAATGAATGTGGCATTTGATGAAAGTAAACCACCCGCAAAGTATAAAGATCTTATTGACCAAGAAAATATCGAACAAGATGATATTGAAAATATTATTCGACAATTCAAAATATGGATATCGTGACTCCAGTTTATAAAAATCCATTACAAATAGACAAAAAGGAAGATGAACTTCCCAAAGCAATTCCTACTATAAAAAGTTATCCACTAGATAATGTTCTTCGAGACTTAAGGAAGGGAGTTCAAACGCGGTCACAAGTTCAAAACGTTGTGAATCATCTTAGTTTCTATCTCAGATAGAACCTAAGACCGTGAAAGATGCTTTATTAGACGAGGATTGGATCTCTGCAATGCAAGAGGAATTACTCCAATTTTCTCGTAGTAAAGTTTGGGAACTTGTCCCAAAGCCTCGTGATACCTCTATAATTGATACAAAATGGGTATTTCGAAATAAATTAGATAAAAATGGAACAGTAGTTCAAAATAAAAAGAGATTAGTCGCACAAGGATATACCCAAATGGAAGGTATAGACTTTGATGAAACATATGCACAGGTAGCAAGAATTGAATCAATTCGAATGCTATTGGCTTATGCATGTCATAAAAATATCAAAGTATACCGAATGGATGTGAAATATGCATTCTTAAACGGGATATTAGAAGAAGAAGTATATGTAAAACAACCTCTCGGTTTTGAAGATGCAAACCATTCAGATTTTGTCTATAAATTATATAAAGCTCTATATGGGTAAGATAAGCCCCAGAGCTTGGTATGAAAAGTTAAGAAAGTTCCTTTTAGAAAATAAATTTAAGATGGGAACAACCGATAAAACCTTATTTACGAGGCAAGAAAAAGATGAGATATTGCTCATACAAATATACGTAAATGACATTATATTTGGTTCAACAAATGATGCACCATGTAAAGAATTCTTAGATAATATGAGTAAATAATTCAAGATGAGTATGATGGGAGAATTAAATTTCTTTTTAGGATTGCAAATAAAGCAATCTGATGAAGGCATCCATAAATCTCAATCAAAATATTGTAAAGAGATGTTGAAAAAATTTAAAATGGATAATGCCAAACCCATCTCTACTCCTATGTCTACATCCGATAAATTAACAGAAGATCTAAAAGAAATTCCTGTAGACACAAAGAAATATCGGGGAATGATTGGTAGCTTACTTTATATCACTGCAAGTCGTCCCGATATTCATTATAGTGTTTATAAGGGTGCTAGATTTTAAGTAGCACCAAAATAATCTCATTTATCCACGGTAAAAAAGATATTGAGATATCTTAAAGGAACCAATGATGTTGGTCTTTGGTATCCAAAAGGAATACCATTTGACTTAGTAAGTTTTCCGATTCAGACTATATCGGGAATTTAGTCGACAGAAAAAGTACTAGTGGTACTTGTCAGTTTCTTGGTGGATGCCTAGTTTCTTGGTGGATGCCTAGTTTCTTGGTTTTCAAAGAAATACAATTCCATATCCATCTCGACAACAGAATCTGAATATATAGCATCTGCAAAGTGTTGTGCTCAAATATTGTGAATGAAGCAAACTCTAGCGGACTATAATATAAAGTGTGATGTGATCTCAATCTTATGTGATAATACAAGTGTTATTGATCTTAGCAAAAATCCCGTATTACATTCAAGATCTAAACATATAGATGTGAGACATCACTTTTTACGTGATCATGTCAATAAAGGCGATATAAAAATGACTCATATAGATACTGAGTTTAATCTCACTGACATATTCATGAAACCATTGAATTCCGAAAGATTCACTAAACTCCGTCTGGATTTAGGAATGTTGGAATCAATAAAATAGATAGACAATAAAAAACATATTAACTATCTTCTGGGTTTATTTAAGCCATCTCACGAAAAAGATATTTTCCCGATCAAGTTGTTAAGTCTCGTAAATTCAGATTTGTCAATAAAGAAATTTATTGATCGGATTTAATGTGATCTTAAATAGCTTAGATTAACCGGAAAAATAAAACTATTTCGAGTAAATAATTTTACTCAGTGAGATTTATAAAGTTTTCTTAAAACTATCCTCACAAGAATTTATTATATATAAATCTTATTTATATAAATATTTATTTATTTGGATATTTTGAAAAACTACTTTGTCAAAAATATAAAATATATTATATATATTCTGGGGTTAATTTTATATGTGTTGTATCTGGCCCAAACAGAAAATCAAGTCCGTCCCAATTCATTATCAAGTTCATATACTTTTTAACACATGCACACACGGATATATATATATATACAAACAGCCCAGTCATAAAACCAAAAGCCCGGTTCAATTGTAGTTTTTAAAGCCCAATTTGATAAAACCCTAGCATCTGGACCAGTTGATCATGTACTTGATCAAATCGCAGCCGTTGAATTACTAAAATATATATACAAACATTTGTGTGTACAGTATCTTTTACACGGTTCATTTGGAACCCTACTCTTTCGCCTCCTGCCTCTTCTCCGATTCTCTGAAACCCTAGATCTATATTTCATCAATTATTCTTCAATTATCGATGAAATTCAACAGTTATTATACTTATATTCCATTATTCGTAGTCAGGAACATATGATTAATGAATAATCTTGTTTGGGTTGGTGAAATCAAAGCGATTTTGATGATAAAAATCGACGATTTATACATAAATCAATCGAGAATCATCAAATTGAACATTAGATCATTTGATTCATATATATATATACCTTACATTTCATTTTTTATTCCAATTTTATGAAACCCCAACTTATTTTTCGAGTTTTGATGATAGGAGAAGACTGGTATCAAGTGGAATGGTTGAATAAACAACCCCAAGAGGCTAAATCATAGTTGCATGTGGCTTAAATCGGCTAATCAGAATTTGACTCAGTCCGCAACTGAGTCAACCATGTAAGTCCTGTGAGCTGTTTGAGGCCACAGGCACAGGTAAGTTTTTTCTTGAATAATGAATGATTAATTGGGAGATGGTGTTTTGGTAATATGCAAAATGATTATGTGCATAAGTGTTATTGGATATACAGTTTGCCTCGAATGTCTATGGAATATCTAAGATTTAAACGTGTGGAAAGTTACAGATTCTTGAAAAGTGGCAGCATTATCTGTGAATCAGTTGATTGGTTTATGATATAAGTGATTACTTAGTGATTTGACACTAATATCTGTGCTTGTGTATGGATTTAGTAATTAACATATGAATCCATCTCTTTGTAGGGTTGATTAGTCCAAAATATGCTTAAAAAATCTGGTATAAACACTTGCATAAATTGATAACTCAGGCCACTAATCCTCAAAACTCAAATGTATAAATTCGGTGAAGGTAATTGCTTAATTTATGCTAAATGACAATTCGATTTAAAACAGTGTCAGTTTATGTGCTTAAAGGTGATCGATTTAATATGAAATAGACGATCTCAGACTTGTTAAAATCAATAAAGATTCATTCGCAAGCTTATTATAGGTCTAACCAGTCTAAGAATTACTTAAAAATTACATTTATAATAATGATCAAATAAATAATCACTAATGTATGGACTTTGTGATGGTAGAGAACTGTCCTTTTAATGATTGTATAAACAATAACCATTGTGTAGTATAATTGCTAAGTGAACTCATAACTAATTTTGGGGTAAAAGTACATGACGGATTGATGTTTATCTAATTAAAAATGTGTTTAGTGCAATAATTATGATCAGTACCTTAAGAAACTTCTCAAGTTAAAATCCATTACTTTGCTATAAACTCCTACAAAGAATACTATTACAGTAATATCGTCAGTCTGGTATGTGCAAAATGGCCTTGATATTTCAAACCCTAACAGAATTGGTTAAGGAGGTAACATAAACAGTTGATTGCCAAACTTTATAAAAAGTTGCTTATAAAATACATCTACTTAAGGACACTGTATCACTAACCTAAGTGCAAACTGTACTAATCATTAAAAACTGTTGAAAATTATACAAATGCACTAAAGGGGTATAATCTATGATAAATGTTTAAGTGCTACGTTAAACCTTATCTTTCTTGTGTAGTTATATATATATACTATGAACTTGATCCTGAATCTGCTTCTTGTATTATGTATTCTGAGTATGTGTATATCCTAGTGAGATACATGAAAGGTATAATGCAAGGTGTATTATGTGATTAATGGATAAGTATATAAAAACAATGTAATCAGTAATGTCAAGAAGACTATTATGCAAACTGAGATTTGATAAATAACTTAACTTAATCTTTTAGAGAAAAAAGCAAAATCACAAGCACACACATCCCTCACAGTAAGACCTGGCAGGAGAGCCTTGAGCATCCCTGTATCTGGATCACTGCTGTGATTAATGGCCACATAGAAATTTTAGGTGGCATTTTATTTAAATCTACTGTATTTAAAATATTATATCTGACATAAGTGGTTTATGTGTTCAGATATCTTGAATGTTGTTTGAATTAAATGAAAACTGATTGTGCATTAATATAGATGCATTATTCTGTGTTAAATGTGCATAACATTCTCTTGGTTGCACCTTATTAATAGAAATATGCCTTAAGAAATAAATGTGACATTCCTTCTTAAAACTAAAATAGTTTAGAAAATTAGATTCTTTGAAAAGGTGACAACCTTTCTGCACTGATCTTTTCTCAAAACTGAATATTTTTAAATGCATTGTTTGTCACTTGTTAGGTCCTATGATGTAGAGTGAGCTTCATTTTACCTTTATGTCACATATTCTCCCAAATATGTGTACTTTTTGTATTTATAACATTACTAAAACAGTGTTTCTAGATACTGTGTGTCATTATTTCCATATGCCAGCTATTAAACAACATATATTAGCTGCATTATACTAATTCCTAGGATCTGGAATTTTTGCACACATTGTCTCTGCATAGCAATTCTTTACAAACTATATTTAATGAAAAACATTGTTCATGAACTATATTAAACATCATATATTAGCTACATTATAGTAATTCCTAGGATCTAGAATTTTTGCACACATTGTCTCTGCACAACAATTCTTTACAAACTATATTTAATGAAAAACACTGTTCATGAACAATAAAAATTACTTTCCAGGAAAATCATTTTTCAAAAACTTATATCGAACTCTATGTTATGTGCATGTATATATACTTACATCTACATCTGCTGCATTCACACACAAACACAGTTCATTAGCATGCTTTATTTCACCAGTTATGAATCCAAACGCTATGCATTTCTACCCTAAGCCAAGGCCAGCCATCAACAATCCATATCTGCTGGAAGATATGGAAAAGAAATAGTTTATTCACCACAAATCTTCTGCCTTCAAACATGTAAACCCTTCAAACCTAAAAAACAGTCACCAAAGGCTAATCTAGGTGATTCTCACATTACAAATGAGCACAGTAGGCCACAAATTGCACTCAAACATTGTGAAACCACAAGAGGTTGAACCCACCATTATACCTCCAGTCATTAGAGAAGAAGATGTCTTTCTCTCTAACTATGAATCTGTAGGAGTCATGATAAATGAGCTTAAAAATGAACTTAAAAGGGTTAAAAATGAAAAAAATGAGATTAAGGATAAGGTAACTTATCTAGAGGGTGTGGAAGTGTCTTGTAAGAATAAGATTGCATATCTTGAAAACCTAGCTGCCTCTACCCTAGAAGAACCCTGTATGACAGACCAAGAGATTGTAGATGCCTTCCAAGTTCCAATTCCTGATGACTTACCTATGGTTCATGAGTTAGAGGGCATAAGTATGGATGCAAGGGGACCACTAATTGAAACTCTGCCTAATTTGGTTCATGTGTGTGATGCGGATGGAAATGTGATTGGGTCATCTATGTATTTTTGCTTAATTTGGATGAATTTGTACTATGCTGCAATATGTGCTTGATTTGTTGTACTTCTGTAGGTGTAATTTAAATTGTACTTTTGGACTTTAGGTTTGATGATTGTAACCTTAACTTTGTTTTGAATTTAATTGAACTTAATGGAGTGTATGCACTCCTAATACTTTGTAATCTCTAAGAAAGATGCAGAACTTTGATCTATTTAATCAGTGAACCACAGTGATTGATATGAACACTTTTGTTCAATGTAATATAATATGTATTTTGTTTATTGAATGGTGCAAACAAGATCATACTTGTTAAATTCTTGATTGCTATTATAAGTCACTAACCAATTTATGCAGGGACATGATGATTATTGCCATTAGATACTCATGGTATGTTTTGAGACTCATTAATTTTAAATTGTTGTTATATTCTTAAGCCTGGTAGTTTAATTGATAATCTATGGCAATCTGACTTTGTTGAATCTAAAAATGCAAAATAATTTAGCTTACCAGAATAAACCCAAGTCTCCTGACTTGTGTAATTGCTTGTTATTTTATGTAATTTAGATAATAAAGATTGAGGATAAACAGGAAACTATTTTTATATATACTTGGCATGTACTATGATCAAAATCAATGTAGTCACACTAACCATGTTGTTAGCTTGGACTTATATACTATCTAACAATATGCAGGTATGAAGTCTTTATTCACCTTCAACCGGTACTCAAAGCTAATATCAGTGCTGATCAGAAAGAATTGCCAACTTGAAGCCCAAAGATAAAAAGATGTAAGAATAAGACTTCAGGTAAAGAAAGGTATACAATTTATCTCTTATTTTCCTTCCTTTCAAACCAACCCAAAGCATCTGGTTCTGACAAGGTAAAACATGTATAGATTCTCAAAATTGTGTATTTAGTTGCGTGTATTAGACTGATTAGAGGTTTTTATAATTTAGTTAAGTCTCCTTGATATTTAGACAATTTCAAATAGATTGTATTAGCTTATCTAAATCTGTAAAGAGTATGCTACGGAGAATTATAGTTTGTATGATAGAAAGCTAATAGTGTGTCAACTAGAATGTATTAGTGCAAACTCATGTAAACTATTTTTTGATAAAAAAGCATCGGCTTAGAATGTATTAGGTCCTTTGACATGTAATATTCGCTGATCCTTAAATTAGATTAGTGTTAGGATTGAATATTATAACTTCAGTCGATATTCTACAAGAGTACTTAACATAACTACACTAACTTGTATGTACTTACAAGAAATTAAATAAACAGGTGTCAATTCCTTAATCCTAAAAAACATGCATGCAACAAGGCCATATACAACATGCTTAAATTAGAAATATTTACCATGATTTTTCAAACACAAAGGCGTTATATACACTGTCATAGTATGCTTAAACAAGATCAAAAATCTACAAACTCAAATATGATAGTATCTTTTGGATCCAAACAGAAATGTTCAACACATTATAATTTTAAATATAAACTGCAAATGAAATTCATTTTCTTCAAATACTATGTACACTTAAAAGAAGCATATTGCCACGGTTAATTTTAGAAAAATTTGAATAGTATGCATGAACCATATATCTCTTAAGATACAAACTGCTTTTCATCAATTCATGCTACTAAAAATTCACAAGTAACATATAACTTCTAGTTATCAAATGTAGTAAAACAAAAGAGGAAGAAGCAATTTGAAATTGCATGTTTATCTAAATTACTTGAATATCATTACATGCCCCACATATAATGTTTTACCCTGATAAAATTGTTACTACTTTTTGGATATCTTCCAAACAAAAGGGAAGAAAAATTAGACCCCTCCTAATTTTTTCAAAAAGTTAAATGTTGCTAGTTAGAACATTGTGCTTCTATATATATGATAAATCTAACAAGTTTTTTCAGGAATTATCCTAAAAGAGGAATCAAGCTAAGTCCCACAAACTGTATGTGCAATTTTTTTTAAACTCATGCATACACCAAGGGGAAGCACACACTTAAAATTATAAATTTTATGTTTGTTTGGAAAATACCAAAAAGGGGAAGATTGCAAAGGATATCTTCGATAAATTATTTATTTTGGTATTTGTATGATTAAATATAAAATTTAAAATACACGTAGATCCTTTCCATTAGGACATGAATTTAACTGATCCAAATCAAGTCAAAATAGTCAAACTAGCAAAATTATTTTCAAGTATATAAAAGAGATATTCCACTATTCTGAAACATCGAAATTATATCGTTATAGAATATATCTCTATGGAAATGTGATCAAAGATGAAACATCAAGTCATGATATTTCTTAGATCTCAGTTGCAACATCAATAAGGCAACAAGCTCGAAAAAGGAATATATCACAAATATTCCTTAGAAGACTCGTGATATATCAAAAATATTTTACTCTTCGCTCCAAAATATATTTTTACATCCATCAAAAGAGTTTTGATTCAAATTTTATTAATATTCATTATTTAAATAATAATATCCATTTTTATAACCCATTCCATGTATACGTGAAGTAATTTTCTTTCGTTTTGTAAAATCAACATTTCTCGAAGAAAATTATTCAAAAATACTCTAAAATATTTCTTACCATCCAAATATATTTTATATATTAGGAAATATATTTTAAATATTTATTTAAGTCAAAAATTTGGCAAAAGATCCATATATTTAATTTTTAAGACCAATGGTATTTTTACTCAGAAGAAAAGGCTGACAGAACAGTGTATATTTTAAATAAACTACTTCCACTCACTAGAATGACTTGAAATTTAGCATGGATCATTTAAATTGTATTTTATATGCATGGTAAAAATTTCGTTACATTTAGATAATTTTTGTCTGGGCACAAATTTCGAGATAGTTGGTCCCACAATTGACCACGTTTCACCTAGTTACCATTGACCAAAGTTGACCAAAACTTGCAGGACATCATTTTATAGTATTTAGGTAATTATCATATTTTTATGGTATTTATTTAAGAGTTTTTAGGGTGGTCATATTTAATGGTGCTTAATGCTTAATTAAAATGATTAAACAATGATTAAAAGAAAAGGAAAATATATATTTATTCAAATATATCAGCATAGTTTTTGAACCCATAAAGTTGTTTTTCTTATATGGCTATGTCAAAGAAACACAACCTACTTGTCAAGTCATCAATCTATGTTGCATACAATATCCACCATCCATTTTCCTCAAATCTCCACCATTCAATCCACCTAACTTTTCCTATAAATAAACCCCCACCCCAACCCATTTCAACCAAGCTAAAGAGCCACAAAGTTGTTGGGATTTTTTCAAGAAGTGCCTCTCTTCATCTCTTTCAAATTCTATACACACACTTCTTCTCAAAAACCTTCTCTCTCCTCTATATACTTACATATATACAAGATTTTTGAATATACAAGCTTAGATTCACCCAACCAAGCTTCATCCCACCAAGTGAGCTCATCCACTACCACTCTCCGGCTTCCCGAAGGGCTTACCAAGTTCGTTCATAGTGCCAAAATCCGGCCGAACCTCTGGCGAATTTTTCCGACGAACATTTTCGACCGTTTTCCAAAAGTGGTAATTTTTAGTTTCTTCTTTGAGTTTCTTTTTTTTGAGATTTGTACCTAATTTATCTACTTCATCTCAAGCTCTAATACTAGTCTCCTATAAAGAAGGTTCTCAAAGAAAAGAGAACAAAGATTCGAATTCGGAATTCGAATAAGTACTTGATCTTCAAAAAGAAGCTTTAAAAGAAGATCTATAAAATACAAGTACTTAAATCTCTATAACTCCTCATGAGTGAGATTTCATAAATCTCTATAACTCCTCATGAGTGAGATTTCATATTTTACAAACCTCGTGAGTTAGCTAATTACTTGCACTTTATTTATCTCGATCTTTGCCAACATATTTCGTGAATATATAAATAATTACGAAAGGTATCGTATAATCCCCACTAACATCTTCAGTGTTCCATGGGATTATAAATTGATAAATAGTAAGCTTCATAATTTTGTCAAATATTAAAGACGGATTTAATCACACGAGTTGGCCAATTACTTGCACTTCATTTATTTGGATCTTGGCCAACGCATAGTTCATGTATGTAGAATCATTACGAAAAGTATCGTATAATCCCCACTAACATCTTTAGTATTCCGTGGGATTATAAATCGATAAATAGTAAACTTCGTAATCATCCATCTAAGCTTAAAAGGTGGGTTTAATCACACGAGTTGGCCAATTACTTGCATTTCATTTATTTGGATCTTAGCCAACGCATAGTTCGTGTATATAGAATCATTACAAAAAGTATCGATAAATAGTAAACTTCGTAATCATCCACCTAAAATTCAAAAGCACAAATCCAAAGCCAATTACTTGCACTTCTTTTATCTCGAATCTTGGCTTATATAGAACCTATAAATTGTGCACGAAGTTAAAAGTATACTTTGGCTCTATAATTGTCAAAATATAAGTATACTAAAATCCTTAAGCCTACGAGCTTAAAAAGGATAAGTTACAATTCCGACATTGTAACTAAAGTATTCTTCGACTCGCCAACTCTAGGTAGTAAAATGAAAGGTGCCAGGGCATGGGTCTCGGGTTTTTTTCGAGAAATTGAATCGAATTTTCGATATTTCTTTTTATTTCTCATCAAATGAATGGCATCTTCTTCTGGAAACCCTAGTTATTCTTAGCATTATATTGGGGAATCTGATTGCTATGACTCAAATAAGCATGAAACGTATGCTTGCATATTCGTCCATAGGTCAAATCGGATATGATCACTTTTAATTTAAATGTCTATAAAGTTTCTTTCTTTGCTACAGCTGATAAAAATCGTTGTTTTAGATGATTGATATGTAGAAAGCCCTTTTTGTTTCTAGTATTTACTAGCGGATTTAATCCTTCTTTCCTTTTTTCTTTCTATAGTGGAGATAGTCGCACGTACTGACAGATCACAGCCATATTATTAAAAGCTTGTGGTAAGAACGGATTTCGTTCTAGCGCTCGAAAATAATATTCCAGAGCTTTCGTATGTTCTCCGTTACTTGTGTGGATAAGTCCTATGTTATAGAGTATATAACTTCGATCATAGGGATCAATTTCTAGTCACATAGCTTCAGAATAATTTTGTAAAGCTTCCACATAATTTCCTTCGGATTAAGCCGACATCCGTTACGGTCGTCATTCAATTCAAAGAATCTCCGTTCCAGAATTGTACATGAGATTTTCATCTCATACGGCTCCTCTTTTATGTGCATAATCAAAATAAAATAGGGAATAAAAAAAGATGAAAATATTACCATTATGAATTGAGCAGGGCTAGTGTTTTTACAAGAAATCTCTAGCCAACCTTACTGCAAGAGATATTTTCTTAAGTAAATACATAATCGAAAGAAGAAGAATACTAAAGAAGTCATAAGCCATATTGCTTATATATAAAAGACTTCTTATATTACTCCGATAAATATATATTCTATAAAGATAGAGTAATCGAAAGTATACTTGACATATTATTCTATATCTCAAGTCAAGTATACATAGTTGATATTTAATATTCTTATTTGAATATTATATTATCTTGTGGGCTGGTACCATAACATACTAGTTCAACCCATTCTTTCTCTATACTTCTTGTTTTGTGGATTGTTTTATTAGTTTTGTAGTGAGGTGAAGTAAAGTGAGGTGATTCTCATTCTAAGACCCAAGTCCTATACATACTAAATATACAGAGACTAACAAGGAGTTGATAAATCTGGACACAAGCCTTCAACTCATAATAGTGGAATCGACCGATAATGATATGAGTCATCAACTTCTAGGAAGTAATAGTGCAAAAGATATGTGGGAAACCATTGAGCTGTTGATGGAAGGTACATAAGAAGTCAAAGTAAACACAATGGATATTCTAACGACTTAGTATGAAGTGTTTAAACTTCAAACCGGAGAAACACAGTCTTCACTCCAAGAAAGATATACAAGTTTTTGAAATGTTCAAAGAATTTAAGGCTGAAGTAGAAAAACAAACAGGGGAAAGTATAAAATTTCTACGATCCAATCGTGGAGGAGAATACTTAAGCCTTAAATTCAAGAGTTTCTTGAAGGAGTGTGATATTGTATCATAACTTACTTGTAAAGCATAATGTAACGTAATATGTAATCGAGGAATTATAACTCAACATGAAACATAAAGAGAAAAATAATATTATATTGTGAAGCACAGGAACCCTGAAGATGAAGACTGGATAAATAAAAAGAATCAAAAGATGGAATTAATGCTCTAAGTCTGTAACCAGGTCATGGGAAGAAGCTCATTAATATGTTCAAGCCTCCATGAAGAATAAGATGCCAAAGGACTTCTAGTGTCAGTGAAATGATTTGATTTGAAGTATTAAAGATCGGAGGTTCAGTGATTGAAGCAATGAATAATCAACCAAGATGTATCAGTTCAGAATTGTCAAGGAAATTAAATTAAATTAGTTCATGTTAGTTGTTTGTGAACCAGACTGGTGCACAAAGCATCAACATATCAGAAATGGTTTAATTTAGTTTTACAAAAGACATATTACTGATATAATTATAGGAGTTCAAGAGATGCAATTTGTCCAAGTAAAATACTTACCAATGGTCGCAAGTCAAAAAAAGGGCACTTCCTTCCTAAGGTCGCAAGTCAGAATTGATGCCCTTACTAGTGGTCACAAGTTAGAAACAGAGTCTAAGGCACAGTAATCTTGCCTTTGGTCGCAAGTAAGAAAGAATGTCAAGGAAGTGGTTAAGGAGAATTATACTCCTTTGGTCTCCATTAACAAGAAAGCATTCCAAGGCACTTCTATTACTTTGCAGTCATAAGTCAGATTTCATTCTAAGTCCAAGAGCTCTTTCCTTGGTCGCAAATAAGGAAATTCTCTAAGGCAAGGAAAACTTCCTTATAATCGCAAGTTAGGCCAAGTTAACCTTGTGGTCGCCAGTAAGAAGTCAAGAAAATGTACAAGGCACTTTTGATTCCCTATGGTCGCAAGAAAGAAGACTAATGCTTTATATTCACTCTTGTCTCCAGTAACTGACTTGGCAATATTCATTAATTTTCAGAAATAAATGAATTTGGTTTTGTGGTTGAAAACAAGCCACCTGTTCAATTCTTTTGAAGTCTACAAAAGCAGCAGAGTGAATTAATGTTCACTTGGTTATCTTCCCAACAACAACATTGTTTTTATGAGAGCTCCATTAAAGGCCTCATTTATTAAGCTTGTAAACATTACATTGTGCTGTCAAATTTATTATAGATAATCACTTGTTTGATTAGATTATAGCAACCTCAAGGTTTATATTAATAAAATGATATAATCCTAGAATTGTTTTGTGTCTATTTTGATTCAGTAAATTTAATGAAAATCTCGAAACGAATCGAAAAAGATTGTAGGTATCGTATTCAACCCCCCTTCTATGATACTTTGGGACTAACAATTGGTATTAGAGCTTGTTAATTTATATAGAAATCAAGATCTGGAAAAAGAAACAAGTTCTTGAAAAATTTCTTGAAATTTTTTAATTTTCAAAAATTCTCATTTCTTGAAATTTTTGAATTTTAAATAATTTTAATTTCTCAAAGATGATGAACAAGCAAAGAATTGGAAGTATCAAGGTTCCTCCATTCGACAAAGATAATTACAACCTTTGGAAGAAAAAGATGATGTTGTTAATGAAAGCTTCAAATCCATTATATATTAAGATATTACTAAATGGCCCTTATGTTCATATGGAAGTAGTTGTCGAATCCACTACTGCAACTTGTGTAAGAATGCCTTCCTCATCCACTCCCAGGGATCCGTCTAAATATACGAAGACTAACAAGGAGTTGATAAATCTGGACACAAGCCTTCAACTCATAATAGTGGAATTGACCGATAATGATATGAGTCATCAACTTCTAGGAAGTAATAATGCAAAAGATATGTGGGAAACCATTGAGCTGTTGATGAAAGGTACAGAAGAATTCAAAGTAAACACAATGGATATTCTGACGACTTAGTATGAAGTGTTTAAACTTCAAACCGGAGAAACACAGTCTTCACTCTATGAAAGATATACAAGACTGTTAAGCGAACCGAAGCAACAAGGGAAAGTTTATCCGATAGGAGAGTCTAACAGAAAGTTTATGATGACTCTGCCAGTTCACTTGGAACAAAAGAACACATCAATCAGGGAAAGAGTTGATTTTATTACCATATCCCTGGATGTGATTTATGGAAAGCTGAGAACCCATAAATTGGAACAAGAGCAGAGCGCTATTATCTATGGACCTAGTTTTATTGATAGTAAGAGTACGACACTTGCAAAAACCACTGCATTTGTAGCTCATGAACCCGAAGCTCAAGAAGTCAAGGTTGCACCCTCCTCAACAATCAAGGAAATTGTTGTAGCTAAAATTGCTCATGGTGAGCCAGAGGATGAAAGTGAGTTTTATATAAGAACTTGAATAGTTGCAGGATAAATCTATGGCATACATGGCTACAAAATTTAGTCATGTTAGATTCAGAAGAAAACCCAACTCTAAATCAAGGGGTTCATCTGGGAGATTTCAGAAGGGAAGCTACTCGTCAGAGTCAAGCTCTAGAGAAGGCTACAAGTCAAGCTGGGTTGACAAGAGCGAAACAAGATGTTACAACTATAATAAGTTGGGGCACTTTGCATCTGATTGCAGAAAGCCCAAGGCAGTAAAGGGAAAAGATTCTTGTTGTGGATATTGTTATGACCGGCATTTTGTGTAATATTAATTGCGAACTTTGTATATATTTGAATCGAATATAAATATACCTATTTGATTATACACTTGTGTGAATGGAGTTGCTGCATTATAAATTGCTTTACTCAGAATATGAATTTTTCAAAGCGATAGTTTTATTAATTGCTCCTATTTTTGATTTATAAAGAATATTATTTACCATGGAAAATTATCTTTTAAAAATTATTTCAATCACAAATTTCAAAAGTGATCTCATAAAATTTCTAAAAATCCAAGTTATTTTATGGTATAAATTTTATAATTTTTAAACTTTTATTTTATTTTATAAAAATAGATCTTTGAAAATTAGTTGTTAGGTAATTAGTAAATTACATGAATATCCTTGCATGCAAATACCCTCCCATTCAACTAAAGGGCTAAAAAGACAATTCCAACCCCACTCACTCTCATTCTACTAGCCAATTAACCACTTTGACCTTGCATGCAAATTTACCTAACTTTAGCTAGAAGGTTACTTTTATTATTTACTAAATCCACTCATTTTTAGTCAAAACAAAGGCATAAAAACAAACACAAGTATCATAGCACTTCATTTTCACTCCACCATTCCACCCTCACCTCCCTCCCCTCCCTCTCGGCCTCTTGGCCGAAGCCCTACCCCCTCCCTTTTTCTTCCTTCTTCATTGAAACACCTAACTTCCATTCAAGTAAATATTACTTCCTATAACTTGATCATATGTAATCCAAAGAGTTTTGAGTAAAAAGTTTATGTTTTGATCTTGCATATCATATTTTTAGTTGGAACTCAAAGTACAATCTTGATTCTCATCGATTTAAGGTTGTATTATTGTGGGAACTACAAGGAATGGTGAAATTCCAAGTCAAGAGAGTGAAGATCTTGTTTTTAATGGTCGTTTCCCTTCTATTTAATTCGGATATGACCATAAGGGATCCGAATGAATGGTTCTTGATGGTGTTTTGTTTCCTTGTTTCATTTTTGCGTGTTTTTGTGATAATAACATGAATTTTTTAGTATAAACTTGATAAAACCCTTTGCATGCTAAGTGACCATTTAGTATTAGTCTATGTTAGGCTTGCATGTTGATTTTATGATAAAAATTATTGTGAAAATCATATGGTTTTGACTTATAAAATTCAAAGGCATGCATGCATATAAACAACTCATGATTTTCGGAAGTTTTTGATCATTTGGATTGATAATTGTTAGTAGGCTTTAATTTCAGTTGAGTTAAGATATTAATCTTGATTTGTGCTCCTTGATATGTGATGTTAATTCATATATATTTATAAAGAAGATATAACTTGTTGTTTTCAAAAGTTGATGACTTGTAATTAGTGTAGTGTGTTAACTTTTCTTTTGCTATGTTGCACCTTATGTACGGATGATCTCCATTAAGTCAATATTGAGTGTAGGAGAGTTATTTCAGTAGATCACCTTGATTGAGGTTTGGTTTGGGTTTTTGGTTGTTGTTGGTTGGGTTTGTCAAATAAGAATTTTGGTGAAAGGAGAGTATTAGTTTCTGCAGAAAATCAGTTGGGTTCCCTGAGGTTTAGAGTGAGATTTGACCTTGTCATTGTTGTGCACTTTGAGGCCCAAGTCACCAAAAGCTATCACTAAGGAGTATACAATAGGTTTTAGGTGTTTGTTGGAGGTTTGTAAGACGTTTGGTTAGGTGCACGAGTAGAAACACCAAATCTGTCCAGCAGGGGATAGTTTTGTTGCAACTTAGGAATGGGAAGTTTTGACCATGTCATATGTAGACCCTCATTAGGCCCTGTTCGACCTTAGTTAGAGGGAGTGTCAGAGGAGTTTTTCCAGCCATAGTTCATGTAACGCCCCCAAATCCGGGGTCAGGGGATTTGGTCGTCACGATGAAACCTCAATCCAAAATAACCTGTTAAATCAAATAATAAATGCCAGCGGAAGATATTTATCATAAATGACCCCAAACTAATCCAAGATCTTTTAAGGTTACAGTTCTAGAAACAAGATATCCAAATTCAACAAATAAATTTTCTCACTTTCTTTTAAAACTCTTTTCAATAAATTCCAACTCAAAACTAAACCCACTAGTATAACTTCGAAATGAAGTATACTAGGCCCAAATAAAATATACAACTATAATATAATCTAATATAAATAACTTTACACAATAAAACTTACACTAGTCCGTAAACCCTGGACCAACCACCTTCCAAGAGCTTCTTCTTTGCTTCCTCGAATTATGCAGCTAAACAACGCAAGCTAATCCTCACTGGAGGTTAAATTTAAAAACAGGCAAGTATGAGCGAAAGAAATGCTCAGCAAGTTAATTATAACATATATAGGGTCGTTTTGATATAAAACCGACATCTGCATCAGCGCAGAACATAGAAAAAAAATCATAATTGTTGAATCATAAAATTTTATAGTTGAGGAATCCCAGAATTGATTCCTTAATTATATTCAAAACCATTTTGATACTTTTGAGCGAAAGGCTTCAGCAATACTTTGAATCTTGACGAGAATAAAACTCGTAAAACAGTGTTTACGGAAATATCGTAAACCACAATAACATGAAATAATGAATATATATTGAATCATAAACTTTATTCAAAACCGAACTCTAGAAATTAATACTTATCAATGTTCAAGAAATTCCTAACTATTCAGTATCCATCATTATCGACTAAGTTTCCATAGACTTAGCCTGCTAAACCAGCCTGATAAGGACGGGTTAAATAATTAAGAAGATCCCAATTCATTCAAGATTCTAATTATCACTGAGCAACAAATGCTGCAGCAACAATCTGAACTTCGAATTCATTTATAAACACTGTAATTTTCCCGAAACTGAGTGCTAAGAAATTAATTCATAATCATAATTTCTTTTCAAGAAGGAATGCCGTCAATGGCGATCAACAATAAATTAGACTGGATACTAGAAACCAACATATGCACTATAATCTGCTGATCAGTCAGAATATAGTGCGGATCTATACCCAACTGCATAGACCCAACCAACATAAGGAGTACTCAGGCAACTATGGCCTAAAGGGTCCGGTTCATCTCCGGCCCATAGGATCCAGCTCATCACTGGTCCTTATATATATATATATAGTAACCATCCAGTCCGTGGAGTATTTTGATGTCAAATCACTTTGGGTACTTGCTCAAGAGAGCAATCGATGATAAAGGAATAATAGTGAAAGGAACTTGCATAAATAAGAGTAATTGCAGCGAAATATAAAACAGTTTAACTATTCTGAACTTAGAATAGGAACGAATAAATATTTGCAGTATTTAAGGAGAAAGGTTAGGAATACTTGCCTTTGGGTTTTTAGCAGTTAGTCACACTCGCAAAAACACAAATATCTCATGATGCTTTCTCAAGACGTCACAATTTCTTATTCTTAACTCTTTGATATGTCGCTAATGCAGTTACTGGGATCTGATACGAAATCTTATCCAACTTCAGTCTTGATCCCCAACGTATGGTTCTGTTAATCTCGAACCATCCGTAACTACTGAACCCCTATGCAACTCTCCCTTTTTCTTTTCTTTTTCTTGGTCTCACGCCCTTAATGCCTGATCCTATCATAAGCAAAAATATACTACTTTAGTATCCTTCTGAAATGATTATCTTATTTCTACCCTTTCGCGATATATATGTATATATATATATATATATCACATAACAGGTCGCACATATTATAGTTTAAAACTTACTACCAACTCAGAATATTATTTAACACGAGAACGCGCAACTTATGATAATATTTCTACGAAAAATTCGGCATGACCTATTTGTAATATGGACAATACCCTAAATAACCACACCACAAATACAACCCACAAGTCATTTCAATGTTCTTACCCAAACATATCCTATACGTGTTACGACTAACAATCATAACATGCTTTCAAATCATTGAAATCAAATAAGTCAAATAGATTTAGATACAGGGGAATTTTAGAAAATTTTGGCATGAAGTATTCGTAATTAGGACTATCCGCCTGTTTTTCAATTCCACAATTTAATCTTATAAACAAACAAAATAAAGTTGCCTCAACTTGCAGCAACATAAAAGTAAACAAGTAAGAAAAGTACCCGCCCAGACTTGCGGCACCTAAACATTTAAGGAAAATTACCCGCCCAGACTTGCGGCACCTAAACAATTAAGTATACTGAATAATTTATAATATTTGAACTTACAGTTATATAATTTAGCATCACCAATTCAACTTGAGTAAACACTTAAATAAATCACCTTACACATATATCACATAGACTAACTATACACATATTCAAATCACACTCTAATAATTAGCAACTAAACTCAATCTCAAATAGGCATATACTAACATGTATTTTCATAAGACACATCGTTGCTATCACATATACAAATAACAAGTCAATGTACATGTGCACAAGTCAAGTATGTCATCAAGTATGCTAACTTAAATCTATAATTTAATAAACTAGAAAGCACATATCAAATCACTAACCAACACTTCTATATTATAGGTTCATATATTTAATCTATTAAACAATGACTATCAATCACATATATTAGCACAAAACCATATGTCGAGTTATAACATACAAAATAGCTACCGAACCTAAAATTTAAGTTAACCAGCCTCGGAAGAATGACATTTTACAACACCTAGATGAACTTAAACAGAAAAGTTTAAAACATAAAAGTTGTAGGATATTTAGCGACCTTTCCAAAATGGTAAGGCTCGCTAAAAATGACCAAGTAACGAATTCAGAAACTTTAAAATATACAGCTGCATAAGCAGATTCAGCCCTGTTTTCGCAAGTAACTTAGTATTTGAGACTCCTAAATCATAGAATTGATTAATGAACTATAAGTAACAATTGTAGATCCTGAATTAAGCTTTTAAAATTGGTATAGTTCAAAGTCATAGCTAAAATAATGAATTTACTACGAATTTTGAAGTCAGGATGTATCAAACTGAAATAACAGGACAGATTTTACAAATGGCAGATTTTATCATAATTGCAGGCCGAATTTGGAAAAACACAAAGAATGAAAATTGTAGATAATTCCATTATCTTTCCAGAGAGTGCAAAATCATTATCATACGATGAACTAGTTAAAAGCTACGAATTTAACAAGAACTCAGCTTATTTCTAAACGGATTTGACAACACAATTCACAACATATCATGCATATAACTCACTAATAATCCTTCAAATAACTATGTATAAATCTGAAAATTTTGTAGAACAACTCAAAATACCAAGACTGAAATTTAAAACCACCATAAACTATTATAACTTAAACATATATTAACCGGGTCAAGCCATAATCACTTAACGAACCAAAACTCAAGTTATACACTACTACACCATTGTTATAAATCTAAAAACCCGGAAATCATCTGTACCAACTGAAATTTCAGATTTTATAAAATCAAGAATAGTAGTTGTCATTTAGACATTCAATCCGCCTAAGAATATATAAGCGAAATTCAACCAAGTATTGACTTACACAACTCGAAACTACACAAAATCAATTAGCAAGTTCATAACTATAATTAACAAGCAAAATCAACCTAAACCAAATAATATTTTATGCCGCCGACTCGCCGGAGTTCATTGCCGGCGGCCGGCTGACCTCCGATCAACCCCAAATCACGGGTGAAGATCGAGGTCGAGCCTCTGGTTCGTCGAAGCAGCCCAGTTCTCGTACTATCAAGGAATTCGCGATCTTCCCAACATCAATTGTAGGATTAAAACAAAAGAAATCAAGCCGAAGATATATATGTATGTATATGAGAGTATATACCTGATTGAGGGTTAAATTCAGAGGGTGATTGAATTAAAGAACGGAAGAAACAAAAAGAAAAAGAAAGAAAGAAGAGGGGTGGAGGAAAGGCGTTGAAGCGGTGGAGTAGAGGCGGGGGAGGGGAGCAGCGACGGGGAAGAAAGAAAAAGCTGGGGGGGGGCTGTGTTTTTTTTTGTTTGTTATTGTGTTTGTTGTTTTATTTTTTCCATTACTCCTTCCCAACAAGAAAGTGACACGCAGCCAAACCCATCCTAAAATCAAACGCGTGTACTAATAGATAATCACGAAGATTCTGAAACCCGGTTTATCCCGAAAGTTGACATTAACGGATCGAGGTGCAGACAAAACAATTCCAGAAAATTGACGAAAAAATTTAAAATGCTCGAAATATTTAAAAGTTAATAAAATAAAATTTTCTTGATTTTTGAAGCATTTCTGAATTTAATACTGATTTTATAATTAGATGAAATCAGGCAATCATTTAAAGATAAATAATCAATAAAATATTAATTTCTAAATTTTATAAATTCCTAAAACGAATAAATAAAATTATAAAACAATACAAATAATTTTAGAAATAATTTTAGCATTTATGAGAATAAATAATCAATAAAATCATTTTAAGAACAAAATAATGTCGTTCAATAATTAATTATACAAATAAGGTTCGTATCCACAATTACCCAAAATTAACAATAAAGTAACACACAGACTCATCCCATATTTTATTTTGAGCACATAAAAATTGAAATACTCAAATAATATCACATATAAACACCCAAACATCAATTCCACTTATCATATAATTCACTAAAATTCACATAAAATCACATAAATAATTCCAAATAATTATAATAATAATATCTAAAAATATGGGATATTACAATCTACCCACCTTATAAGGATTCCGTCCTCGGAATCAGCAGAAGAAAGCACTAAGGGTTTTCTAACCAACTTTCCATTCCCAAATAATCCTAGTTTTCCATAATCTCAAATAAATCTTGTATTCGTTGTATGATAAAACTTTTATAGGAGCTTCACCGTGCACCACTGTTCCATTCACCTCTTTTGACCAATTCCTCAATAGAATCGCTTTACTGATTGCGAGAAAGAAGAATAGAGAGAAAGATAGAGGGAAGAAAAGAAAGAGAAAGATAGAGAAATAAAGAAACAGAATGACTTCGCTATACACCCTGATATTTTAATCGCATTGCAATCCACTGTTGCTCTTGATAATCCCATCACATAACCCTGCTTTGACTTGACCAGGATAACTCAGCTTAACTTGATTGGCATACCTTCGAATGTTTGGGATGACAAAATCATGGAATTTCAAAAAGAAAAGAATTTGATACCATAACGGAACCAAAATCTGAATTTGAGAAAAAGTATTGTTGAAATAAAAGAATAACTGAGAGATCAATATGATCAAACGAACTTGGTATTGCGTGTCCAAATTAAGACACTACTAAAGGTTGTTAACCTTCATGTATTCACAATACACACAAGTGATGGCGTCCCATCCAACTCCTATCACACAGACAGGTATACCTTGTGTCCCCTATAGTTAGGGTTGTTTATCCCAGTCAGAATAAAAGAATATCAAAGTGATCGAAAATCAAATGAATAAAACTGAAAAGATTTCAAAGCTGATATTTCTGAAGGAATGAAATCCAGAGAAAAAAATTATGGCACCAAATGAGCAAGTGGTGTCACATCACCAAGAAACCATCCACCAAATAAGAAAAGTGGAAGTTAAATTATCATAACTTGGCAGAGCTATCAAAACCTGAAAAAATAGGCTTCATGACAGCCTCTGACACATTTAAAACACAGATAGGATTGAAAATGAGTGTTAGGGAATATATCCTCTAACAATCACTTCTTTTGAGAGATGTCAAAAGGAATTATAGAAAGAAAAGGTATTGCCAAAGTCTTAATATTTATCTTCAATTTGAACTCTCCAGTTGACTCGCCATCTGATTCTAGACGCTTCTTCATGTTCCAAGGATATCGATAATCTTCATCGTCGTCGAATCGTAGTAGCCTCGGAAGATTCCACAATAGAAGTTTGCAGCTTCCCGGAGTTCCGTCCAGCTCAACACAACCATCTCGAACGAATGCGCCTATCTTAACTTACTCGTTGGCACTATATCTGATAGTCCAACAGGAACTCGATATGAGCTCAAACGTCCTCACATAGCTATACACACTCCTACACACTCTCGTTTCTAGTTTACTATAACCTCAGCTCTGATACCAACCTGTAACGCCCCCAAATCCGGGGTCAGGGGATTTGGTCGTCACGATGAAACCTCAATCCAAAATAACCTGTTAAATCAAATAATAAATGCCAGCGGAAGATATTTATCATAAATGACCCCAAACTAATCCAAGATCTTTTAAGGTTACAGTTCTAGAAACAAGATATCCAAATTCAACAAATAAATTTTCTCACTTTCTTTTAAAACTCTTTTCAATAAATTCCAACTCAAAACTAAACCCACTAGTATAACTTCGAAATGAAGTATACTAGGCCCAAATAAAATATACAACTATAATATAATCTAATATAAATAACTTTACACAATAAAACTTACACTAGTCCGCAAACCCTGGACCAACCACCTTCCAAGAGCTTCTTCTTTGCTTCCTCGAATTATGCAGCTAAACAACGCAAGCTAATCCTCACTGGAGGTTAAATTTAAAAACAGGCAAGTATGAGCGAAAGAAATGCTCAGCAAGTTAATTATAACATATATAGGGTCGTTTTGATATAAAACCGACATCTGCATCAGCGCAGAACATAGAAAAAAATCATAATTGTTGAATCATAAAATTTTATAGTTGAGGAATCCCAGAATTGATTCCTTAATTATATTCAAAACCATTTTGATACTTTTGAGCGAAAGGCTTCAGCAATACTTTGAATCTTGACGAGAATAAAACTCGTAAAACAGTGTTTACGGAAATATCATAAACCACAATAACATGAAACAATGAATATATATTGAATCATAAACTTTATTCAAAACCGAACTCTAGAAATTAATACTTATCAATGTTCAAGAAATTCCTAACTATTCAATATCCATCATTATCGACTAAGTTTCCATAGACTTAGCCTGCTAAACCAGCCTGATAAGGACGGGTTAAATAATTAAGAAGATCCCAATTCATTCAAGATTCTAATTATCACTGAGCAACAAATGCTGCAGCAACAATCTGAACTTCGAATTCATTTATAAACACTGTAATTTTCCCGAAACTGAGTGCTAAGAAATTAATTCATAATCATAATTTCTTTTCAAGAAGGAATGCCGTCAATGGCGATCAACAATAAATTAGACTGGATACTAGAAACCAACATATGCACTATAATCTGCTGATCAGTCAGAATATAGTGCGGATCTATACCCAACTGCATAGACCCAACCAACATAAGGATTACTCAGGCAACTATGGCCTAAAGGGTCCGGTTCATCTCCGGCCCATAGGATCCAGCTCATCACTGGTCCTTATATATATATATATATAGTAACCATCCAGTCCGTGGAGTATTTTGATGTCAAATCACTTTGGGTACTTGCTCAAGAGAGCAATCGATGATAAAGGAATAATAGTGAAAGGAACTTGCATAAATAAGAGTAATTGCAGCGAAATATAAAACAGTTTAACTATTCTGAACTTAGAATAGGAACGAATAAATATTTGCAGTATTTAAGGAGAAAGGTTAGGAATACTTGCCTTTGGGTTTTTAGCAGTTAGTCACACTCGCAAAAACACAAATAACTCATGATGCTTTCTCAAGACGTCACAATTTCTTATTCTTAACTCTTTGATATGTCGCTAATGCAGTTACTGGGATCTGATACGAAATCTTATCCAACTTCAGTCTTGATCCCCAACGTATGGTTCTGTTAATCTCGAACCATCCGTAACTACTGAACCCCTATGCAACTCTCCCTTTTTCTTTTCTTTTTCTTGGTCTCACGCCCTTAATGCCTGATCCTATCATAAGCAAAAATATACTACTTTAGTATCCTTCTGAAATGATTATCTTATTTCTACCCTTTCGCGATATATATGTATATATATATATATC
The DNA here is from genome assembly GCF_009905375.1 of Apium graveolens. Taxonomy (NCBI): domain Eukaryota; kingdom Viridiplantae; phylum Streptophyta; class Magnoliopsida; order Apiales; family Apiaceae; genus Apium; species Apium graveolens. The sequence continues at coordinate 29,374 of NW_027417419.1, forward strand.
ACATAACAGGTCGCACATATTATAGTTTAAAACTTACTACCAACTCAGAATATTATTTAACACGAGAACGCGCAACTTATGATAATATTTCTACGAAAAATTCGGCATGACCTATTTGTAATATGGACAATACCCTAAATAACCACACCACAAATACAACCCACAAGTCATTTCAATGTTCTTACCCAAACATATCCTATACGTGTTACGACTAACAATCATAACATGCTTTCAAATCATTGAAATCAAATAAGTCAAATAGATTTAGATACAGGGGAATTTTAGAAAATTTTGGCATGAAGTATTCGTAATTAGGACTATCCGCCTGTTTTTCAATTCCACAATTTAATCTTATAAACAAACAAAATAAAGTTGCCTCAACTTGCAGCAACATAAAAGTAAACAAGTAAGAAAAGTACCCGCCCAGACTTGCGGCACCTAAACATTTAAGGAAAATTACCCGCCCAGACTTGCGGCACCTAAACAATTAAGTATACTGAATAATTTATAATATTTGAACTTACAGTTATATAATTTAGCATCACCAATTCAACTTGAGTAAACACTTAAATAAATCACCTTACACATATATCACATAGACTAACTATACACATATTCAAATCACACTCTAATAATTAGCAACTAAACTCAATCTCAAATAGGCATATACTAACATGTATTTTCATAAGACACATCGTTGCTATCACATATACAAATAACAAGTCAATGTACATGTGCACAAGTCAAGTATGTCATCAAGTATGCTAACTTAAATCTATAATTTAATAAACTAGAAAGCACATATCAAATCACTAACCAACACTTCTATATTATAGGTTCATATATTTAATCTATTAAACAATGACTATCAATCACATATATTAGCACAAAACCATATGTCGAGTTATAACATACAAAATAGCTACCGAACCTAAAATTTAAGTTAACCAGCCTCGGAAGAATGACATTTTACAACACCTAGATGAACTTAAACAGAAAAGTTTAAAACATAAAAGTTGTAGGATATTTAGCGACCTTTCCAAAATGGTAAGGCTCGCTAAAAATGACCAAGTAACGAATTCAGAAACTTTAAAATACACAGCTGCATAAGCAGATTCAGCCCTGTTTTCGCAAGTAACTTAGTATTTGAGACTCCTAAATCATAGAATTGATTAATGAACTATAAGTAACAATTGTAGATCCTGAATTAAGCTTTTAAAATTGGTATAGTTCAAAGTCATAGCTAAAATAATGAATTTACTACGAATTTTTGAAGTCAGGATGTATCAAACTGAAATAACAGGACAGATTTTACAAATGGCAGATTTTATCATAATTGCAGGCCGAATTTGGAAAAACACAAAGAATGAAAATTGTAGATAATTCCATTATCTTTCCAGAGAGTGCAAAATCATTATCATACGATGAACTAGTTAAAAGCTACGAATTTAACAAGAACTCAGCTTATTTCTAAACGGATTTGACAACACAATTCACAACATATCATGCATATAACTCACTAATAATCCTTCAAATAACTATGTATAAATCTGAAAATTTTGTAGAACAACTCAAAATACCAAGACTGAAATTTAAAACCACCATAAACTATTATAACTTAAACATATATTAACCGGGTCAAGCCATAATCACTTAACGAACCAAAACTCAAGTTATACACTACTACACCATTGTTATAAATCTAAAAACCCGGAAATCATCTGTACCAACTGAAATTTCAGATTTTATAAAATCAAGAATAGTAGTTGTCATTTAGACATTCAATCCGCCTAAGAATATATAAGCGAAATTCAACCAAGTATTGACTTACACAACTCGAAACTACACAAAATCAATTAGCAAGTTCATAACTATAATTAACAAGCAAAATCAACCTAAACCAAATAATATTTTATGCCGCCGACTCGCCGGAGTTCATTGCCGGCGGCCGGCTGACCTCCGATCGACCCCAAATCACGGGTGAAGATCGAGGTCGAGCCTCTGGTTCGTCGAAGCAGCCCAGTTCTCATACTATCAAGGAATTCGCGATCTTCCCAACATCAATTGTAGGATTAAAACAAAAGAAATCAAGCCGAAGATATATATGTATGTATATGAGAGTATATACCTGATTGAGGGTTAAATTCAGAGGGTGATTGAATTAAAGAACGGAAGAAACAAAAAGAAAAAGAAAGAAAGAAGAGGGGTGGAGGAAAGGCGTTGAAGCGGTGGAGTAGAGGCGGGGGAGGGGAGCAGCGACGGGGAAGAAAGAAAAAGCTGGGGGGGGGGCTGTGTTTTTTTTTTGTTTGTTATTGTGTTTGTTGTTTTATTTTTTCCATTACTCCTTCCCAACAAGAAAGTGACACGCAGCCAAACCCATCCTAAAATCAAACGCGTGTACTAATAGATAATCACGAAGATTCTGAAACCCGGTTTATCCCGAAAGTTGACATTAACGGATCGAGGTGCAGACAAAACAATTCCAGAAAATTGACGAAAAAATTTAAAATGCTCGAAATATTTAAAAGTTAATAAAATAAAATTTTCTTGATTTTTGAAGCATTTCTGAATTTAATACTGATTTTATAATTAGATGAAATCAGGCAATCATTTAAAGATAAATAATCAATAAAATATTAATTTCTAAATTTTATAAATTCCTAAAACGAATAAATAAAATTATAAAACAATACAAATAATTTTAGAAATAATTTTAGCATTTATGAGAATAAATAATCAATAAAATCATTTTAAGAACAAAATAATGTCGTTCAATAATTAATTATACAAATAAGGTTCGTATCCACAATTACCCAAAATTAACAATAAAGTAACACACAGACTCATCCCATATTTTATTTTGAGCACATAAAAATTGAAATACTCAAATAATATCACATATAAACACCCAAACATCAATTCCACTTATCATATAATTCACTAAAATTCACATAAAATCACATAAATAATTCCAAATAATTATAATAATAATATCTAAAAATATGGGATATTACAATCTACCCACCTTATAAGGATTCCGTCCTCGGAATCAGCAGAAGAAAGCACTAAGGGTTTTCTAACCAACTTTCCATTCCCAAATAATCCTAGTTTTCCATAATCTCAAATAAATCTTGTATTCGTTGTATGATAAAACTTTTATAGGAGCTTCACCGTGCACCACTGTTCCATTCACCTCTTTTGACCAATTCCTCAATAGAATCGCTTTACTGATTGCGAGAAAGAAGAATAGAGAGAAAGATAGAGGGAAGAAAAGAAAGAGAAAGATAGAGAAATAAAGAAACAGAATGACTTCGCTATACACCCTGATATTTTAATCGCATTGCAATCCACTGTTGCTCTTGATAATCCCATCACATAACCCTGCTTTGACTTGACCAGGATAACTCAGCTTAACTTGATTGGCATACCTTCGAATGTTTGGGATGACAAAATCATGGAATTTCAAAAAGAAAAGAATTTGATACCATAACGGAACCAAAATCTGAATTTGAGAAAAAGTATTGTTGAAATAAAAGAATAACTGAGAGATCAATATGATCAAACGAACTTGGTATTGCGTGTCCAAATTAAGACACTACTAAAGGTTGTTAACCTTCATGTATTCACAATACACACAAGTGATGGCGTCCCATCCAACTCCTATCACACAGACAGGTATACCTTGTGTCCCCTATAGTTAGGGTTGTTTATCCCAGTCAGAATAAAAGAATATCAAAGTGATCGAAAATCAAATGAATAAAACTGAAAAGATTTCAAAGCTGATATTTCTGAAGGAATGAAATCCAGAGAAAAAATTATGGCACCAAATGAGCAAGTGGTGTCACATCACCAAGAAACCATCCACCAAATAAGAAAAGTGGAAGTTAAATTATCATAACTTGGCAGAGCTATCAAAACCTGAAAAAATAGGCTTCATGACAGCCTCTGACACATTTAAAACACAGATAGGATTGAAAATGAGTGTTAGGGAATATATCCTCTAACAATCACTTCTTTTGAGAGATGTCAAAAGGAATTATAGAAAGAAAAGGTATTGCCAAAGTCTTAATATTTATCTTCAATTTGAACTCTCCAGTTGACTCGCCATCTGATTCTAGACGCTTCTTCATGTTCCAAGGATATCGATAATCTTCATCGTCGTCGAATCGTAGTAGCCTCGGAAGATTCCACAATAGAAGTTTGCAGCTTCCCGGAGTTCCGTCCAGCTCAACACAACCATCTCGAACGAATGCGCCTATCTTAACTTACTCGTTGGCACTATATCTGATAGTCCAATAGGAACTCGATATGAGCTCAAACGTCCTCACATAGTTATACACACTCCTACACACTCTCGTTTCTAGTTTACTATAACCTCAGCTCTGATACCAACCTGTAACGCCCCCAAATCCGGGGTCAGGGGATTTGGTCGTCACGATGAAACCTCAATCCAAAATAACCTGTTAAATCAAATAATAAATGCCAGCGGAAGATATTTATCATAAATGACCCCAAACTAATCCAAGATCTTTTAAGGTTACAGTTCTAGAAACAAGATATCCAAATTCAACAAATAAATTTTCTCACTTTCTTTTAAAACTCTTTTCAATAAATTCCAACTCAAAACTAAACCCACTAGTATAACTTCGAAATGAAGTATACTAGGCCCAAATAAAATATACAACTATAATATAATCTAATATAAATAACTTTACACAATAAAACTTACACTAGTCCGCAAACCCTGGACCAACCACCTTCCAAGAGCTTCTTCTTTGCTTCCTCGAATTATGCAGCTAAACAACGCAAGCTAATCCTCACTGGAGGTTAAATTTAAAAACAGGCAAGTATGAACGAAAGAAATGCTCAGCAAGTTAATTATAACATATATAGGGTCGTTTTGATATAAAACCGACATCTGCATCAGCGCAGAACATAGAAAAAAATCATAATTGTTGAATCATAAAATTTTATAGTTGAGGAATCCCAGAATTGATTCCTTAATTATATTCAAAACCATTTTGATACTTTTGAGCGAAAGGCTTCAGCAATACTTTGAATCTTGACGAGAATAAAACTCGTAAAACAGTGTTTACGGAAATATCGTAAACCACAATAACATGAAACAATGAATATATATTGAATCATAAACTTTATTCAAAACCGAACTCTAGAAATTAATACTTATCAATGTTCAAGAAATTCCTAACTATTCAGTATCCATCATTATCGACTAAGTTTCCATAGACTTAGCCTGCTAAACCAGCCTGATAAGGACGGGTTAAATAATTAAGAAGATCCCAATTCATTCAAGATTCTAATTATCACTGAGCAACAAATGCTGCAGCAACAATCTGAACTTCGAATTCATTTATAAACACTGTAATTTTCCCGAAACTGAGTGCTAAGAAATTAATTCATAATCATAATTTCTTTTCAAGAAGGAATGCCGTCAATGGCGATCAACAATAAATTAGACTGGATACTAGAAACCAACATATGCACTATAATCTGCTGATCAGTCAGAATATAGTGCGGATCTATACCCAACTGCATAGACCCAACCAACATAAGGAGTACTCAGGCAACTATGGCCTAAAGGGTCCGGTTCATCTCCGGCCCATAGGATCCAGCTCATCACTGGTCCTTATATATATATATATAGTAACCATCCAGTCCGTGGAGTATTTTGATGTCAAATCACTTTGGGTACTTGCTCAAGAGAGCAATCGATGATAAAGGAATAATAGTGAAAGGAACTTGCATAAATAAGAGTAATTGCAGCGAAATATAAAACAGTTTAACTATTCTGAACTTAGAATAGGAACGAATAAATATTTGCAGTATTTAAGGAGAAAGGTTAGGAATACTTGCCTTTGGGTTTTTAGCAGTTAGTCACACTCGCAAAAACACAAATATCTCATGATGCTTTCTCAAGACGTCACAATTTCTTATTCTTAACTCTTTGATATGTCGCTAATGCAGTTACTGGGATCTGATACGAAATCTTATCCAACTTCAGTCTTGATCCCCAACGTATGGTTCTGTTAATCTCGAACCATCCGTAACTACTGAACCCCTATGCAACTCTCCCTTTTTCTTTTCTTTTTCTTGGTCTCACGCCCTTAATGCCTGATCCTATCATAAGCAAAAATATACTACTTTAGTATCCTTCTGAAATGATTATCTTATTTCTACCCTTTCGCGATATATATGTATATATATATATATCACATAACAGGTCGCACATATTATAGTTTAAAACTTACTACCAACTCAGAATATTATTTAACACGAGAACGCGCAACTTATGATAATATTTCTACGAAAAATTCGGCATGACCTATTTGTAATATGGACAATACCCTAAATAACCACACCACAAATACAACCCACAAGTCATTTCAATGTTCTTACCCAAACATATCCTATACGTGTTACGACTAACAATCATAACATGCTTTCAAATCATTGAAATCAAATAAGTCAAATAGATTTAGATACAGGGGAATTTTAGAAAATTTTGGCATGAAGTATTCGTAATTAGGACTATCCGCCTGTTTTTCAATTCCACAATTTAATCTTATAAACAAACAAAATAAAGTTGCCTCAACTTGCAGCAACATAAAAGTAAACAAGTAAGAAAAGTACCCGCCCAGACTTGCGGCACCTAAACATTTAAGGAAAATTACCCGCCCAGACTTGCGGCACCTAAACAATTAAGTATACTGAATAATTTATAATATTTGAACTTACAGTTATATAATTTAGCATCACCAATTCAACTTGAGTAAACACTTAAATAAATCACCTTACACATATATCACATAGACTAACTATACACATATTCAAATCACACTCTAATAATTAGCAACTAAACTCAATCTCAAATAGGCATATACTAACATGTATTTTCATAAGACACATCGTTGCTATCACATATACAAATAACAAGTCAATGTACATGTGCACAAGTCAAGTATGTCATCAAGTATGCTAACTTAAATCTATAATTTAATAAACTAGAAAGCACATATCAAATCACTAACCAACACTTCTATATTATAGGTTCATATATTTAATCTATTAAACAATGACTATCAATCACATATATTAGCACAAAACCATATGTCGAGTTATAACATACAAAATAGCTACCGAACCTAAAATTTAAGTTAACCAGCCTCGGAAGAATGACATTTTACAACACCTAGATGAACTTAAACAGAAAAGTTTAAAACATAAAAGTTGTAGGATATTTAGCGACCTTTCCAAAATGGTAAGGCTCGCTAAAAATGACCAAGTAACGAATTCAGAAACTTTAAAATACACAGCTGCATAAGCAGATTCAGCCCTGTTTTCGCAAGTAACTTAGTATTTGAGACTCCTAAATCATAGAATTGATTAATGAACTATAAGTAACAATTGTAGATCCTGAATTAAGCTTTTAAAATTGGTATAGTTCAAAGTCATAGCTAAAATAATGAATTTACTACGAATTTTTGAAGTCAGGATGTATCAAACTGAAATAACCGGACAGATTTTACAAATGGCAGATTTTATCATAATTTCAGGCCGAATTTGGAAAAACACAAAGAATGAAAATTGTAGATAATTCCATTATCTTTCCAGAGAGTGCAAAATCATTATCATACGATGAACTAGTTAAAAGCTACGAATTTAACAAGAACTCAGCTTATTTCTAAACGGATTTGACAACACAATTCACAACATATCATGCATATAACTCACTAATAATCCTTCAAATAACTATGTATAAATCTGAAAATTTTGTAGAACAACTCAAAATACCAAGACTGAAATTTAAAACCACCATAAACTATTATAACTTAAACATATATTAACCGGGTCAAGCCATAATCACTTAACGAACCAAAACTCAAGTTATACACTACTACACCATTGTTATAAATCTAAAAACCCGGAAATCATCTGTACCAACTGAAATTTCAGATTTTATAAAATCAAGAATAGTAGTTGTCATTTAGACATTCAATCCGCCTAAGAATATATAAGCGAAATTCAACCAAGTATTGACTTACACAACTCGAAACTACACAAAATCAATTAGCAAGTTCATAACTATAATTAACAAGCAAAATCAACCTAAACCAAATAATATTTTATGCCGCCGACTCGCCGGAGTTCATTGCCGGCGGCCGGCTGACCTCCGATCGACCCCAAATCACGGGTGAAGATCGAGGTCGAGCCTCTGGTTCGTCGAAGCAGCCCAGTTCTCGTACTATCAAGGAATTCGCGATCTTCCCAACATCAATTGTAGGATTAAAACAAAAGAAATCAAGCCGAAGATATATATGTATGTATATGAGAGTATATACCTGATTGAGGGTTAAATTCAGAGGGTGATTGAATTAAAGAACGGAAGAAACAAAAAGAAAAGAAAGAAAGAAGAGGGGTGGAGGAAAGGCGTTGAAGCGGTGGAGTAGAGGCGGGGGAGGGGAGCAGCGACGGGGAAGAAAGAAAAAGCTGGGGGGGGCTGTGTTTTTTTTTTGTTTGTTATTGTGTTTGTTGTTTTATTTTTTCCATTACTCCTTCCCAACAAGAAAGTGACACGCAGCCAAACCCATCCTAAAATCAAACGCGTGTACTAATAGATAATCACGAAGATTCTGAAACCCGGTTTATCCCGAAAGTTGACATTAACGGATCGAGGTGCAGACAAAACAATTCCAGAAAATTGACGAAAAAATTTAAAATGCTCGAAATATTTAAAAGTTAATAAAATAAAATTTTCTTGATTTTTGAAGCATTTCTGAATTTAATACTGATTTTATAATTAGATGAAATCAGGCAATCATTTAAAGATAAATAATCAATAAAATATTAATTTCTAAATTTTATAAATTCCTAAAACGAATAAATAAAATTATAAAACAATACAAATAATTTTAGAAATAATTTTAGCATTTATGAGAATAAATAATCAATAAAATCATTTTAAGAACAAAATAATGTCGTTCAATAATTAATTATACAAATAAGGTTCGTATCCACAATTACCCAAAATTAACAATAAAGTAACACACAGACTCATCCCATATTTTATTTTGAGCACATAAAAATTGAAATACTCAAATAATATCACATATAAACACCCAAACATCAATTCCACTTATCATATAATTCACTAAAATTCACATAAAATCACATAAATAATTCCAAATAATTATAATAATAATATCTAAAAATATGGGATATTACAGTTCATAGGATTTGAGTTAGAATCCTGTGTCACAGATTAGTTCAAATCAGGACCCTTTTCTGCCCAGAATAACAGGGGAAGCATAGACTTTAAGCATAGTCCTAGGGAGGCCCAAGCTAGGCCCTTGAGCCACATCAGGTTTTGGAGTTGGATTTTGATCAGGAGAGTCTAGTGTAAAAGTTTTGGAGGTAAACTTGAAGTGTAAGAGTGTCAAATGCACCCAAGAAACCTTAGATGTCATTCTGAAATTTACCATAATGAGCACATTCACTTACTGCATAGTTTTAGAGCATTTAGGAGTGAAGTTTTGGTTGACCACCATAGTTTCAAGATAGAATAAAGTCAGTAGAGTGAAAGGTCCAAGTTACGGTCAATAGGAATTGGATGGTTTAGTAAAGGCACATCGAGTTAGGAGGCCAAAATTTGGAGATTTTGTCTAGTTTAGCGATCAAGTGACTTAAGTAAGTGAAGCGAGATCATCCAAGCCTGGTGTTGCAATATGGTGTGTGTGATATTATTTGGTACTTAAATATGGTATGTGAGCATATGTGGCTATGTGTACTATTATGATTATAAAGTGATTATAAATTGTGTGTGTATAGGCCTAAGTGCCATTATGTTTAACTTTTGGTTTACAAATAGGTTGAGTTGGTAAGAATATATTATAATGAGGTTATTATTATTTGTGTAGGATCTCGATACAAGGGTAAACTTGCCATTAAGGTCGAGTAAGGCTTCCAGTTGCTCCTACCTGCCAGTCAAGTCCATCCTTTCTTAAGGCAAGTGATTCAACCTGCCTCTTTCGTTTACACTGCAAGTGTGTGATAACTACTTCATATATACGATGCGAGTATTTTAATTCACCTTGATATACATGAACCAAGTGGTTTCGAATCTATATCCGCAGTATATGAAAATGACATGAATCCTCAAGTATTTATTACAAGTAGTTTAACTCCACTTGAAGATTGCTATGCAAGTAAATTAAAAGTCCTATCATGCTAGTGAAAGAGATGTGTCCTAAGTCCAATCATGTATGATGATTTAGGAATAACTTTTATGTAATCTGTTTTGATTTTATTGATATTAATAAAAGACTTGTTTTGGTTTTATTGCGGGCTTTATCTATTTAAGTGTTTAAATAAGATATACCATAGTTTAGAGTAAAGCTTTTTATGGATTATGATGAGATCATAATAATGAGACCTAAAAGATGATAACTCTGAACTTAAATAGTTCCTGGTCGTAGGATTACTAACTGGTAATTAGTAATCCGCAAAGATCGGTACATACTATGCTTGCTTCATTATGAAGGATGTCTGTTCTCATAAACATTTGTGTGGTGACACTATAGCTAGTATGTAGGTGTTTATTACAGAATAAGTTCACTGAACATGACTCACACAGCTGAACAACTGATGGAGTTCACTCACGTGTCAGCAGATGTTCACATAGTGATAGTTGTACAAGTATCCTTAGACTTGAGGTCATCATAGTCATCTTGTGTACACTGAACTATACTTTGGGTTAGTTCTTAGTCTCCAGGGACAATAATAAGGGCTTTACTGGGTGTAGGAATTTGTACACGAAGATAGTGTATAATCAATAAAGGATCTACCCCTTCCAGTGAAGGAAGAGAATGTTCAATGCTGATGCACTTATGCTAGTTCAGGAATCTCTGGCCAGAGTGAATGAAATTAGAAAGGAGTTTCTAATTCAAATTAATTAGAACTAAGCATAGTGAATGGGAAAGCATATGATTAAATAGGATAGGCTTGAAACGAGTTCCATGCCTTGTATTTAATCATGACATTGTAGGGTAGAAGGAATTAATTGTACGGTAACTATTCACTGAATAGGTTCTTGGTATTCTAAGCAGTGAATTCGTATTATCCGGATAGTCGCGATATGCTGAGAAGTATCCCTCACGATGTAGACCAAATATGATTAATTTATTAATTAAATCCTATTTAATGAATTAGAGAATTTATATAAATAATGATAAAAAAAGTTTTATCATTATTTATTTCTACTACCGACTTAATATTGAACCTACAGGGTCACACCATAAAAGAGAATGATTTAATGGTGGAGGAATTAATAAATGATGGCTGGTAATTATTTATTTATGAAATAAATAATTAATTAGAAAATTTAATAATTGATTAAATGAGATTTAATTAATTATAAATTAATTAAGAAAAAGTTTTTAATATTATTAATTCAGAATTTAACTTTTGGAAATTAAATCAAGTGAGAGAATTATTTTCTAAAGTGTTTAGAAAAAGGATTAATGATTATAAGGTGTTTTAATTATTAGTTAATTGGTTAATGAGAATAATCAATTAAAGGGTTAATAATAATAATATTTTATGGGAAAAATTTCAGCTGAAATTTTTGCCTATAAATATACTATTATAAACCCTATTTGCCTCAACCCAAAAATAAACCCTAATTCTAAAGAAGAAAATAAAAGGAGGCAACCCTAATTCTCTCAACCTCTTCCTCCCTCCAATACTTCGATCTCTTAGTGGATACCGGTGAAGTGCTTCACACTTGAGGAACAGCTGCTAGGGATCTCCGTTCATCATTCTTGGATCGCTTTTAAAGGTTAGTAATCGATCCCTTGATTTATTCACTATTTATATACGTTTATATGGGTTTTTATGCATTTTAATTATAATCCACGCTTCCGTGTATACATAAATCCCAACAATTGTATCAGAGCATAGGTTGTATGCATCTAGATTCATGGTAAAAATTTCAGAATTTTTGATGCATGTATGAATTTTTAATTCGATTTATTGATTCGAGGGCTATATCGATTTAATTATGAATTAAATCGAAAAATTTAAAACATGGTACTTTTTATTTTAGATCTGGGTTCTTCATATTTTTCTGAGAGTTTACATATTTTTTTTGTAATTTTAAGATCCCAGAAAGTATTTGTTTTGATTTTTTTAAAGTTTAATTCAAACAGAAAATAATTTTCTGATTAATGACATTAATAATACACGTGGCTGATTCTGATTGGCTGCTGAATATTAGGTGGCGCTGAGTCAGCAGGCGACGTCAGCAGATGACGTTAGCGTGACGTCAGCAGATGACGTCAGCGTGACGTCAGCAGATGGCGTCATTGTGACGTCAGCAGATGACGTCAGCGTGACGTCAGTGGATGATATCGGCAGATGATGTCAGCAGATGACGTCATCGCGGCATCAGCAGATGACGTCAGCGTTACGTCAGCAGATGTCGTCAGGCGCTTGAATTTTTATTTTGGCTCCCTAGGACGCATACGAACTCCGATTTAGACGTGTAAGGTACCGTTGGATTTGTTTTTCCGAGATGCACCTTCTGGAATAATTTATTAATTTTAAAAAATTAGTTTTAAACTGCTTATAGCCCATAGAGTGTATTTAATGCATTATTTGATAATATTAAATGCATGATTAATTCGTACATTTGTATATAATTGCATTAAATGTTATGACATGCCTAGATATATGTTCTTTTATATTTTATATGTGATATATGCTTGAGTTATCATGCGATGATAGATTTAGGTGAACTTAATTGACATAAGGCGTATGTTAGACGATCTAGGCTTAGTGGAAGTGTTCCATAATTTTAATATTAATATTATGAATACAATCATGAGATTCTTGTGTTTATGAAACACGTAATTAAATATGAATTTTCTATATTGAGAGAAAGGATGATTCTATCAAAAACAGATTTCGATCTGTAAGAAAGGGGTATTAAGTGACGCCTCTTGACAATGCTCCCCCCGATCTGGGAATCATCTGATTATCGATTATTGATTTGAAATATTTAATTTAAAAGGAAGAATCTCTTTATAATATGATTATGATTGTAACATAATATAATCCCTCTAAAATTAAATAATATCAAGTAGTAATTGGCCAATGACACAACGAGCTTGTGTCGGTCAAAGCCTTCCAACATGGTAGAAAGTAGTTCTTATTTTTAAATCATTGTCATTTCATGCTACAGCCGAGGGCTTTGATTTCGAAATAAGAAATACTTGTCTATTACATAGAGATGTGTACATTGAATTAGAATCTAAAGGTCGTCACGTGCTGTAGCCGTGGGCCGTTGGAGACTGATTCAATTGTATAAAATGTTGGGTTAGACTTGACTTAGAATATTGAGTCTGTCATGCTACAGCCGTGACTCAATTATTCAAGAGGCTAAAGTTTTATTAGGTAATAACATAAGATGTAATTGACAAGAGTTGTCTGCCTATTGAACATCACATGACGTTTCGTGCTACAGCCGAGGTTGTGTGATGGAATGTAGGATCCCTATTCCCACTAGCGTTATGAATGCTTAATTTTTAGCTTAAGGGGGTTATATAAATTAGATAAACTAGTGGGAGCCACTTATGAATAAAGACCCGATTCCTACAGTATTTTGAAATGAAATTGAATATTTGCTAAGTGTTGTTATGCGTTCATCTTTAAAGATTTACTATATACGTTATGTCTTCTGCACTATCACTCCGGAGTATACTAGATGTTCATAAGTTGACTGGTCCTAATTTTGCTGACTGGCTTCGAAACTTGAGAATTGTTCTCAGGGTTGAGAAGCTGGAATATGTGCTTGACTCACCTAAGCCTACTGAACCTGCTAATGATGCACATAATGATGAACTTGTTGTGTATCGTAAGTGGATAGATGATGCAAATGTTGCTCAATGCATCATGCTAGCTTCCATGAACATTGAGCTACAGAAGCAGCATGAGCATATGGATGCTCACACTATCCTTATGCATCTACAAGAGTTGTATGATGTGGCAGGGTGGACAGCTCGATATGAGATATCGACGGAGCTGTTCGGTTGTAGGATGTCTGAGGGATCATCTGTGAATGACCATGTACTTAAAATGATCAATTTGATTGAACATCTTGGACAACTTAGTTTTGCCATGGATGGGGAGCTGAGCCAAGACTTGGTCTTGCAATCACTTCCGGGTTCGTTCTCGCAGTTTGTTGTGAACTTTCATATGAATAAGCTGGATGTCAGCCTGCCTGAACTCCACAACATGTTGAAGACTGCGGAATCGAATTTTCCCCCTAAGAAGAGTTATGTTCTTCTAAGTGGTGAAGGTTCCAATCCTAAGAAAAGGAAGAAGAACCCTTCCAAGAAGAAGAAAGTAGGTGACAAAAAGCCGGTTCTACCAAAAGCTGAAGACCCCAAGAGCAAAGCTGTTTGCTTTCACTGTAACAAGGTGGGGGCACTGGAAGAGGAACTACAAGGTTTACCTTGCAGAATTGAAGAAGAAGAAGGGTAGTGAGACTACCGCTTCTGTTTCAGGTATGTTAATGATTGAATTGAATATGTCATTAAATCAAATTTTAACTTGGGTATAAGATACTGCCTGTGGTTCTCATATTTCCAATTCGTTGCAGGGACTAAGGAGAAGTAGGACTCTTGAGGAAGAGGAGGTGATTTTACGGATGGGAAATGGAGCAAAAGTTGCTGCTGAAGCTGTAGGATCATTTCATTTACATATGCCTACGGGCAAGACTATTGTTTTAAATAATTGTTATTTTGTTCCCTCGATTGTGAAGAATATTATTTCTATTCCCATTTTAGACTTGGCTGGATTTTCGTTTGTTATTCAGAATAATAAATGTTCAATTCTTAGAGATAACGTTCTTTATGGAAGTGGTATTTTAAATAATAGTCTGTATGTATGTAACGTAGAGCATAATTTACTACAAATTGAACATACTAATAAAAGAAAAAGGGATGATGAAAATCTCATTTTTTTGTGGAACTGCAGACTTGGTCATATTAGTGAAAATAGAATGCGGACATTACATAAGGAAGGGTTACTTGACCCCTTTGATTTTGAATCATATCCTACATGCGAGTCTTGTCAATTGGGTAAAATGACCAAATATCCATTTAGTGGACATGGAGAGAGGGCTGCAGATTTGCTAGGATTGGTACATACAGATGTATGTGGACCAATGTCTACAGCAAGCCACGGGTGGATTTTCATACTTCATTACTTTCATAGATGATCGATCTAGATTCAGATTTGTGTATTTGATGAAACACAAGTCTGAAGCCTTTGAAAAGTTCAAAGAATATAAGCATGAAGTAGAGAAACAAACCAAACATAGCATTATAACTCTTCGTTCAGATCGAGGTGGTGAATACTTGAATGGAGATTTTCTAGATTATCTCAAAGAAAATTGTATAGTCTCCCAGTGGACTCCTCCATATACTCCACAGTTGAATGGGGGTATCTGAAAGGAGAAATCGAACTTTGGTAGACATGGTTCGGTCCATGATGAGCTATACGAATTTCCAGTATTCCTGTGGGGTTATGCATTGGAAACCTCAGCATATTTACTGAATAAGGTGCCTTCCAAATCTGTTCCTCAAACTCCATATGAGATATGGAAAGAAAGGAAACCGAGTCTTAAACACGTTAAGATTTGGGGATGTCCAGCTTATGTCAAGAAAGTTGACCCTGATAAGCTGGAATCTCGATCCGTAAAATGTAATTTTGTGGGATATCCTAAAGAGACTTTAGGGTATTACTTTTATACCGATCATAGGGTGTTTGTCTCCAGACATGTTACCTTCTTGGAAAAGCAGTTTATCCTTGAATGAAACAGTGCGAGCAAAATTGAACTTGATGAAGTTAAAGAAGCATAAACTACTACGGTTCAAATGGAAACATCTATTCAGATTGAACAACCTTCTGTGGAACAGCCCATTCGTAGGTCAGGGAGAGTGTCTCGCCAACCTGAGAGGTATTATGGCCTTGTCATTGAGAATGACAATGAGTTGTCAATCATTGATGATGATGACCCTATGACCTATAATGAGGCTATGAGTAGTGTTGACTCAGAGAAATGGCAAAGTGCCATGAAATCCGAAATGGAATCTATGTATACCAAGCAAGTATGGACTTTGGTTGAAGCACCTGAGGGTGTGAAGCCTATTGAGTGCAAATGGGTATACAAAAGAAAGATTGGAGCAGATGGCCATGTGGAGACCTATAAGTCCAGGCTCGTGGCAAAAGGATTCAGAAAAGGCAAGGGATTGACTTTGATGAAACTTTTTCGCCTATAGCCCTGTTAAAATCAATTCGGATTTTGCTTGCGATTGCTGCTTACTACGACTATGAGATCTGGCAAATGGACGTGAAAATGGCCTTCCTCAATGGGAAACTTGAAGAGGAAGTGTATATGACACAGCCAGAGGATTTTCTTTCCAAGGGAAATGAACACCTAGTGTGTAAGCTGTTGCGAACCATATATGGTTTAAAGCAAGCTTCTCGTAGATGGAACATCTGTTTTGATGAGACAATCAAAGAGTTTGGTTTTATCAAAAACATAGATGAACCATGTGTCTACAAGAAGGTTAGTGGGAGCGCGGTGACATTTCTTGTATTGTATGTGTATGCCATACTTCTTATAGGAAATGATATACTGATGCTGCAATCAGTCAAAGTGTGGTTATCGAAGAACTTCACTATGAAGGACTTGGGAGAAGCATCCTACATTCTCGGTATGAAGATCTATAGAGATAGATCTAGAAAAATGATAGGTCCTACCCAGGATACATACATCCAGAAAGTGCTTAAAAGGTTTAGCATGGAAAACTCCAAAAGAGGTCTCATATCGATGAGCCATGGAGTGTCCCTTTCCGAAAAGATGTCTCCTAAGACACCTGAGGAAAGAGAACGTATGGGTAAGATTCCTTATGCTTCAGCAATAGGATCTATCATGTACGCGATGTTATGTACTAGGCCTGATGTTGCTTATTCAATTAGTGTGACGAGCATATATCAGTCCGATCCAGGTGAAGACCACTGGAAAGCAGTGAAGAATATCCTTAAGTACTTGCGAAGGAATAAAGATATTTTTCTTGTTTTGTGGTGAATCTGAGTTGAAAATAGAGGGTTATACTGACTCTAGTTTTCAATAAGAAAGTGATGATAGCAAATCCATGTCAGGGTACGTGTTTACTCTGAATGGTGGTGCGATTAGTTGGAAGAATTCCAAACAGTCTACAACGGCTGACTCCACAGCGGAAGCAGAATATATAGCTACAAGTGAGGCTGCAAAAGAAGCCGTTTGGATGAGGAAATTTGTTTCTGAGTTGGGAGTTGTTCCTAGCATTGAGGAGCCTATTGTGTTGTATTATGATAACAACGCAGCAATAACACAAGCTATGGAACCAAGATCTCATAAGAATTCCAAGCATGTCCTGCAGCGCTTTCATCTGATTAGGGAGATTGTTGAAAAAGGAGATGTCAACGTCAAGAGAGTTGACACACATAACAACATAGCAGACCCTTTAACAAAGCCACTTTCTCAAAGTCACTTTGATCGTCATAAAGACAAGATGGGTATTAGATACCAGAGTGATTGGCTTTAGTACAAGTGGGAGATTGAAAGAGATGTGTCCTAAGTCCAATCATGTATGATGATTTAGGAATAACTTTTATGTAATCTGTTTTGATTTCATTGATATTAATAAAAGACTTATTTTGGTTTTATTGCGGGCTTTATCTATTTAAATGTTTAAATAAGATATACCATAGTTTAGAGTAAAGCTTTTTATGGATTATGTTGAGATCATAATAATGAGACCTAAAAGATGATAACTCTGAACTTAAATAGTTCCTGGTCATAAGATTACTAACTGGTAATTAGTAATCCGCAAAGATCGGTACATACTATGCTTGCTTCATTATGAAGGATGTATGTTCTCATAGACATTTGTGTGATGACACTATAGCTAGTATGTATGTGCTTACTACAGAATAAGTTCACTGAACATGACTCACACAGCTGAACAACTGATGGAGTTCACTCACGTGTCAACAGATGTTCACATAGTGATAGTTGTACAAGTATCCTTAGACTTGAGGTCATCATAGTCATCTTGTGTACACTGAACTATAATTTGGTTTAGTTCTTAGTCTCTAGGGACAATAATAAGGGCTCTACTGGGTGTAGGAATTTGTACACGAAGATAGTGTATAATCAATAAAGGATCTACCCCTTCCAGTGAAGGAAGAGAATGTTCAATGTTGATCCACTTATGCTAGTTCAGGAATCTCTGGCCAGAGTGAATGAAATTAGAAAGGAGTTTCTAATTCACATTAATTAGAACTAAGCATAGTTAATGGGAAAGCATATGATTAAATAAGATAGGCTTGACACGAGTTCCTTGCCTTGTATTTAATCATGACATTGTAGGGTAGAAGGAATTAATGGTAAGGTAACTATTCACTGAATAGGTTCTTGGTATTCTAAGCAGTGAATTCGTATTATCCGGATAGTCGCGATATGCTGAGAAGTATCCCTCACGATGTAGAATAAATATGATTAATTTATTAATTAAATCATATTTAATGAATTAGAGAATTTATATAAATAATGATAAAATAGTTTTATCATTATTTATTTCTACTACCGGCTTAATATTGAACCTATAGGGTCACACCATAAAAGAGAATGATTTAATGGTGGAGGAATTAATTAATGATGGCTGGTAATTATTTATTTATGAAATAAATAATTAATTTGCAAATTTAATAGTTGATTAAATGAGATTTAATTAATTATAAATTAATTAAGAAAAAGTTCTTAATATTGTTAATTAAGAATTTAACTTTTGGAAATTAAATCAAGTGAGAGAATTATTTTCTAAAGTGTTTAGAAAAAGGATTAATGATATAGGGTGTTTTAATTATTAGTTAATTGGTTAATGAGAATAATCAATTAAAGGGTTAATAATAATAATATTTTATGGGAAAATTTTCAGCTGAAATTTTTGCCTATAAATATACTATTATAAACCCTATTTGCCTCAACCCAAAAATAAACCCTAATTCTAAAGAAGAAAATAAAAGGAGGCAACCCTAATTCTCTCAACCTCTTCCTCCCTCCAATACTTCGATCTCTTGGTGGATACCGGTGGAGTGCTTCACACTTGAGGAGCAGCTGCTAGGGATCTCCGTTCATCATTCTTAGATCGCTTTTAAAGGTTAGTAATCGATCCCTCGATTTATTCACGAATTATATATGTTTATATGGGTTTTTATGCATTTTAATTGTAATCCACGCTTCCGTGTATGCATAAATCCCAACAGCTAGTAAACCCAAGTAATTGTGATAATGAACCATGTGCAAGTTATACTCAGTAACCTTATCTTAATACCTAAAAGTCAGTCATTTCTTAACGATTATCCTTGATTGATTGATAACCCTATCTTTACCCTAAAGCATGACACTCTGTTATACCTTGAGTTAATGCTCACCTTCTCTATATTTTAATACCTATACCTCATTTGGAACCATTAATGCTTACTTTCTTTGTATTTTTAAATACCTACGCCTTACCTAAAAACATTACCTAGAACCACGTTTGCCCTTGTTCCTTCATACTATCCGATAACCTTGCTAAATCTCACTGTCAAAATCCTTGTATATAGAAACCTTGCAATTCCCTTGATGATGTATAGTCTAGTTGATCATGGCCTTGAAATTTCGTGGACCTTTTCCCTGTGCTTCAAAGTTGATCTAGAACCCTTGATAAAGATGCTCACTGTTTAGGAAATTATCTATCACCTGGCATCGGTTTTTAATAAAATAAAAAGTTAAAAATATGATTTGCAGTCCCAAAGGGGGACAATTATTTTCTTTAAATAGTGGATCTGGACTGAGACGCAAGTCCTTTCTGCTCTTAATTTGTAGGCTTAAAAGTTGCCTAGGGATCCCATTAATGTTCTAGAACCCAGCAAGGTTTGGGATTACTTCGCGGCTGATCACCGGCTGTAATCCGTAGCGTCATAAAATAGTTTTTGATAAAGAAATGGTTTGAATGGTTTTATTACTGAATAAAAGATGCCATCACGCAAAAGTTTATCTCTTGCTATTATTAGCTCTACCTTCACATTGTTATTCTTATATCTCGATTTATGTTTTGTATTGTATTGTATAGCACTTGTTGAGCATTTGGCTCACTACTTTCTTTCACCCTGATATTTCAGCTAGCAGATATGGTTAGATTCAATAAGACAGCGCGTAAGACTTGTGATGCCGATGCATATGTTTGAGCTCAGGTAGATTAGTGATCGTTTTGTGTGAGGACTCGATATTAGAAATCAGGTTGAAATAATTTATATTGTTGGGCTGTTCCAAACCCTAAACTGTAAGATCTTGGATTTCGGTTGTATTTACTTTCTTTTATTATCTATTGTAGTAATTTGTATATTATATTGTTAAGTTGGGGCGTGACAGTTTTTGGTATCAGAGCTACGGTTTAGAGTCCCTTGACAGCCCAAATAGGTTATAGGATATATGTATAAGTTATAGGATATTATGTGAGATAGTAGGTTAAGCGAATCAATCATTAATACTCCTCTTATATATATCTATGTATTGTTTGTCAGCAAAGGGCGCATTCCTCGTCATCCTCTGGGTCGGCTGACACTATTGCTTTCTCTGTGTATGCTGACTTGAAGCGCGAGTTCGACATGCTTCAGGGCAAGTACGACCGACTGTTAGACCGATTGAAGAACGTGTATTCGGACAGCTGAAACTATGAAGGGAAGCCTAAGGAGCAGATGACTGTGATACTTGAGACTTTGGTTCAGTACGTCAAAACTAAGCTTGAGGAGATGTCATCGCACCGAGACCGTACCAGCTAGTATACCCTCCAGATTGCGGACGAGCTCCAGAGTATTGGGAAGACGCTTCGAGAGGAGAAGACTACCAAACCCCGTTCTGACGGAGTGGAGCCTTAGTTCTTTCCATTATCTACCTTTCATGTTGTTGTATTATCGGACTTTGTAGAATTCCCTATTGTTTCCTTTAAATAAGCATGTTATTCCTAGATTCAGACTTTATTCTAATCTTGATGTACCTTGACCTTAAAATTTCAATTATTATGCACTATCGTTTTATTTGCTTTCAATTATTTTACGCCTTTATATGCATCACCCTTATTGTTTAATTTAAAAACTCGACCTCATATGTGAACAGAATATCATGTGACACCTTATCCTCGAATTATCTTATTGTTCATACCTGTTTTGATAAAACTTTTATTTCAGGATCATGCCACCCAAAAAGAAGAACCCAACAACCACATCTACCACAGATCCTAATATTCTTCGATTAATGGAAACCTTACAATAGCAAACAAATGATATAGCTCAACAACAAAGAACTCTTCAACAACAATTTGAAAACCAAGATAACCGTGAACCACACCAACCACCTGATCCACCAGTACCACCTCGACAAGTTGTCACTTTCAAAGATTTTCAGAATGTGAATCCACCTGCATTTCATGATACCACTGACCCAGTAATAGCCAACACATGGATTAAGGAAATGAAAAGAGCTTTTGAATTGGTAAAATTAGGGGACGATCAGAAGACACCATATGCTACTTACTTCCTGAAGGGTGAAGTCATTTATTGGTGGGATTCAGTGAGAGCTATGGAGGCAAATCAGCAAGTTTCTTGGGAAAGGTTTAAGAAGTTATTTTTTGGACAAGTATTACCCTAAGTACATGCAGAATCAGATGGAGCTTAAATTTCTTGAACCAAAGCAAGGGAGTATGTCTATATTGGAGTATGAGAAGAAGTTTACAGAGCTGTCAAGGTTTGTGACAAAGTATATCAACAGTGAGGAGGAAAAAGAAAAGAGATTCTAACAAGAATTAGAGTCTTGGATCAGAGATAGAGTGGCTATGTTTGAGCTTGATACTTATGCAGGAGTAGAACAGAAAACTGCTCTGATTGAGGGTAATGGGATGCAGTCAAGGAAGGAAAAAGATAACAAGAAAAAAGAAGGTTCCATTTTACGGAGAGAAGTCTGAAGCTGGAAGCTCACAAGATAGGAGTGTGAAAAGGATTGGATTCCACAAAGGCAGGAATTTTCAGAAGAAGGGAAATTTGAATAAAAGACAAAAATCAAAAGGGAACAACCAGGCAAGCCAAGGGCAAGTTGGAGAAAATAGATTTCAGAGGCCAGAGTGCAAGCATTGTGGAAAAAGACACCCACGAGTGTGTAATAAGCTGAACATGACATGCTATAGATGCAACCAGAAGGGACATTTGGCTAACGAGTGTAAGATGCCGAAGCCGGGAGTCACATGCTACAAGTGTGGAAAGACTGGACACATAGCTAGGGAGTGCAAGTCAACTGGACCCGTCAAAGCTCTAATGAACGTGGCAAGCACCAGTGCAAGCATACCAACTAAGGTATTGGCATTACCTCCACAACCTACAACAACTCCGCAAGCAGGCAAGGATGTTTGCTTTGAAAATGAAGGATGCTGTTCAGAATTCTGAGGTGATAGCAGGTACTCTTTTATTAAATAATGTTGAAGCTAAAGTATTGATTGATTCTGGAGCAACGAGATCTTTTATATCAGAAACTTTTGTTGATAAACTTCAATGTGATAAAATGACCATGAACGAGGTAGTAAAAGTGGTAATTGCGAATCAAGAGAAGATTCCGGTAAGTCAACTTTGTCCTAAGTGTGAGATTGATATCTCGGGATATAAATTTTCAGCCGACTTGATACTTTTCAAGTTAGGGGAGCTCGATATAATCTTAGGCATGGATTGGTTAGGGAAGAACAACGCTCAGATAAATTATAAGTCTAAGAAGGTGTACTTAAAGACAGATAGTGAAAATAAAGTAGTATTTAAGGGACAGAGGCAAGAGCAACTATTTCTTACAATCGTTCAGGCTAAGGAGTTGCTTAGGAAAGGTTGTGAGTCATTTCTAGCTTATGTAGTAGATTCAGAAAGAGACAGCCTCAGCACAGAAGATATTCCCGTAGTCAACAAATTTCCAGATGTGTTTCTAGACAAACTATCAGGTTTACCGCCAGATCGACAAATTAAGTTTGAGATCAACTTAGCTCCAGGCATGGAACCAGTTTCAAAGGCCCCATATAGGATGGCACCAGCAGAAATGAAAGAGTTGACAAGCCAGCTACAAGAATTGTTGGACAAAGGAGTGATAAGTCCAAGTATGTCGCCATGGGGAGCACCTGTTCTGTTCGTAAAGAAGAAAGATGGAAGCATGAGGCTATGTATAGATTATCGGGAGTTGAATAAGGTGACGATTAAGAAGCGATACCCGCTACCAAGAATAGATGACCTATTTCATCAGCTGAAAGGAGCAAAGTGCTTTTCCAAGATTGACTTAAGATCAGGATACCATCAATTAAAGATCAAAGAAGAAGACATCCCAAAGACTGCATTTAGGATAAGATACGGACATTTTGAATTCTTAGTAATGCCTTTTGGGTTAGCTAATGCTCCAGCAGCATTTATGGATCTGATGAACCGGGTATTTAAGAAGTATTTTGACAAGTTTGTACTGGTATTTATTGATGACATTCTTATCTATTCAAAGTCGGAAGAAGAACATAAACAACATCTGTGGATAACATTGGATATACTCTGACAAGAGAAGTTGTATGCCAAGTTTTCTAAGTGTGAGTTTTGGTTAAAGGAGGTTCAATTTTTGGGTCATGTTATTGGAAGTAAAGGAGTTAAAGTAGATCCGGCAAAGATTGAGGCAATTATGAGTTGGGAAAGGCCAAAGACAAGTTTTCTAGGATTGGCAGGATATTATAGAAGATTTGTCAAAGATTTCTCGAAAATTGCCACGCCATTGACTAAGTTAACTAGGAAGAATCAAAAGTTCGAATGGAATGCAGAATGTGAGAATAGCTTTCAAGCGTTTAAGCAGAGGTTGGTTATAGCTCCGGTGTTGGTACTACCAGACGATCAAGGAAACTTTGTGATTTTCAGTGATGCTTCACATAAGGGTCTGGGTTGCGTGCTAATACAACACAACAAGGTGATTGCGTATGCGTCAAGACAGTTAAAACCACATGAATTAAAGTACCCTACGCATGACTTGGAACTAGCAGCCATAGTATTTGCACTTAAGATTTGGAGACATTATCTTTACGGAGAAAAGTGTGAGATCTACACGGATCACAAGAGTTTAAAGTATATTTTCACTCAGAAGGAGCTCATGAGGCAAAGGAGATGGTTGGAACTAATTAAGGACTATGCTTGTTTGATAAATCATCATCCTGGAAAGGCGAACATGGTAGCCGATGCTTTGAGTAGGAAGGAAAGACTGAATAGGATAACAATACCAAAAGAATTGTCTGAAGAGATTAAGAGATTTGAATTGGAACTTTGTGATTGTGGAATAGTTGAAGAGGTTTGTCGTACTATGACTTTTCAACCAACATTATTGGAAAGATAAAGAAATGTCAGGAAAAAGTAATGCAGCAGGAAAGAAATCAGCCAACCGGGGAAGAGATTGGGACTCAAAGAGATGAGCAAGGTATATTAAGGTTTTCCTCAAGAATTTGGATTCCTCATGTGACTGAATTGAAGAATGAGATATTGCAAGAAGCCCACAATTCAAGATTTTCAATCCATCCAGGAAGCACCAAAATGTACCAAGACTTAAAGCAGAACTTTTGGTGGCCAAACATGAAGCGAGAAGTGACAGAATGGGTTGTGAAGTGTTATACTTGTCAGAAAGTGAAGGCAGAACATCAAAGACCAAGCGGATTAATTCAGCCCCTAAAGATTCCAGAATGGAAATGGAAAAATATTTCTATGGACTTTATAGTGGGACTACCGCGAACGAAATCCGGACATGACGCTATATGGGTTATAGTTGATCGCCTTACGAAGTTGGCGCATTTTCTTCCAATCAACGAGAGGTCTTCTTTGGACAGATTGGTCCATCTGTATGTGCATGAAATCAGTATTAAAACATGGCATGCCCGTATCGATAGTTTCAGACAGAGATCCCCGATTTAACTCGAGATTCTGGAAGCAATTTCAAGAAAGTCTTGGCACGAAGTTAAACAATGAGTACGACGTATCATCCGCAGACTGACGGTCAAAGCGAAATGACAATTCAAGCAATCGAAGACATGTTACGTAGTTTTGTAATTGACTTTACTGGAAGTTGGGATGACCACCTGCCATTGGTAGAATTCTCCTATAACAACAGTTATCACTCCAGTATTGACATGCCACCATACGAAGCTTTATACGGACGGAAATGCAGATCACCAACTAGTTGGGATGAAGTGGGAGAAGGAAAGATTCTAGGCCCAGAATTGGTACAACAATTGCATGAGACAGTCAAATTAATTCAGAAGAGGTTACTTGCTGCTCAAGATAAACAAAGAAAGTATGCGGATCCAGCGCGCAAGGATGTCAGATTCCAAGTGGGTGAAGCCGTTTTGCTGAAAGTATCACCAAAGAAGGAATTGTCTAGATTTGGCAAGAAAGGGAAGTTAGCACCTAGATATAGTGGTCCTTTTGAAATTTTAAGTCAAGTGAGGAAGGTGGCTTATGAGTTAGCCTTACCGCCTCAGTATCAGCATGTTCATAATGTGTTCCATGTGTCATTGCTTAAGAAGTACAATCTTGATGTCAACCATGTGATAGAATATGAACCTATAGAAATTCAGGCAAACCTGTCATTTTTGGAGCAACCTGTCAAAATACTCGACTGGCAAGCAAAGAGTCTTAGAAATAAGTCGGTGAAGTTGGAAAAAGTACTTTGGAGGAACCTCAAGGTCGAAGAGTCAACCTGGGAGTTAGAGTCTGATATGCATTCCCGGTATCCTCATCTGTTATTCTGAGGACAGAATCCTTTAAGGGGGAGAGGATGTTACGACCGGCATTTTGTGTAATATTGTAATATCCGAGATATATCGTGTAATTATTTTGCTATTAAATAATTATTATGTGTGTTCAGTATCTATTCTGTGAGTTAATTGTTAAGTGTTATCTGTACTTGGATATTCAAAAATAATATTAATTGAGTATTTTAATTTTTATATGTCCAAAATAAAACATAGATAATTGTCATATCTTCCTAATTATTTTTATGTTGATTTATGGATTTATAAGGATCATATGAAATTTATAAAATCTTTTTCCGAGTATTTAAAATCTATTTTATAAAAACGGGAACCAATAGACGTCATCCGTTGTTACGTTTTTGGAACCCGAAAACTCTTCCGAGAACTCCTTCCTAACCTAATTGTAATATTCCGAGCATATTCCATGTTTCGACTTTTTCGATCCGGCGTACGGTTTGTTCTGCGCCGGTCCCGGCGCAATATTTTCGATACAATATTTGTTTCGGTAAATCAATAAAACCCGTATTTTCGATAAACGGGAGTTTTTATTAAACTATCTCAATTATCACTTCGTAGTACGTGTAAGCAGGCGCTGAGACCAAGACCGCAGTACAAATTGTACTGGTTTGGATAATTATCCCGAAAACTGATACCGTTTGGATCAGTTTTTATAAATAAACGTACCGTTTTATATCCGGAATGATCCAACGGGATACTAATTTTTCGTAATTATAAATATCCTTTTACCGTATTTTATTCCGTATCAAAATCATTTGCAGATAGTTAATTTTATAATTTTCAGAGAAAAACCCTAATTATATAAACTGTTCTAAGAATGAAACAGCAAAACGAAGACGTTACTGATCTCTGTTTTCAAAGCTTGAGTAACCAAAATGAAGGATTTGAAGTGTTCTACCAGATTCTGAATCGTAGGGAGTTGTGTTTTTAAAATTCCCGATGTTCGCCGGAAACCGGCGATGTTCTTGGCCAATTTCCGGCCAGAACAGGGATGATTAGAATGATTTGTTTGCATGGATATGTTCCTGGTAATCTGTAGTTTAATTCTGGAGGTGATGGTGGTGGGAGGATGCCGGAGGTGAGTTCTCCGGCCACCCCCACTTTTCCGGCGACTGGAACTGCAAAATTACAGTTTGGTCCCTGTACTTTTGAAAACGAGGAAGTTTGGTCCCCCAAGTTTCCAGACTTTGCAAAAATTGGAATTCCTGTTTTAAAAATACTCAAAAATCATATTTTCTATTTATTTTTATTATAAAAAATTCGTTTTAAATTTCTAAAAATTATTATTTTAATTCTGAAAATTATTTTTAATTCAAAAATAAATCTGAATTAATTAGTTAATTAATTTCAGTTAATTTTTAATTGATTAATTGGTCAATTAATTCGAAAATTAATTGATTAATTAATTTAATTAATTATTAATTGATTTTAGTTAATTATTTAATTAGATTTAATTATTTAAAAATGATTTAAAAATTCCGAAAAATAGTTTCGAGCTTTAAAATATTATTCTAAATTATTTACAAGGCTCGATAATTAGTATAAAATTGTTTGGGAGCCAGAATTGGCCAACCGAACCCTGTTTATTAACCCGAAATTGATCCAACGACCCGTTTTAATTCCGAAAAATGTTTTAAAATTATTTTAAATACCAGAAAGCCTATTTATGACCCGAGACTTATTTATAAAAAATATATCATTGATTACGTGATGTATTATGTGCTATATGTGACTTGTTGATTGAATATCAGTCTATATATTCGGTGTTTACTTGATTATTGCATAACTTTCAATCCGTTAATCGGATTTGGGTAAAACGAAGGGTAGATAGAAGTATGTGTTGAATAGAACTCTATGAGTCGATTATTGATAGATGCTTATGATATGTGAGCAGAAGAGGCAAGGCGTAGGAAAGGCAAACAGGTAATTGAGGAGTAAGACGATTGTGATTGGAAGCGAGTGCAGTGTAGTAAGCTAATACCAGGCAAGTGTTCTGAACTTTCTCGAGATATTGTAGTACTTGATAGTTTTGTTGATATTGCAAGTGCTTTGAAATACTGTACCCTAAACCTTGATTCCAGTTATTGATCTTGAGTTGTAACCTGATTCTTTCTAGACCATTGATTGTTGTATACCCAAACACGAACCTCAAGTATACGATCCTACTCCATAAATACATACAAACTAAATATTAAACACTGAACCAGATTGCTTACACAATCAAATCTTTGTATTTTATGCTTTGAAAGACCAAATCCTTGAAACCCTGAAATATTGATTCCTTTGTTATCCAATTCTTTCATTACCCAGCATCCAAGCTTTGAAATTACCTTATTGATCCTTACAAGGATTGAAACCCTTTCATTGTTAAACACTCATTGTTGTTAATAATTCTGGTTATTGATTATTATTGCTTATTCTGTTATTATGTTAGAATTGGATTGTTTTTATAAAATTATGGACCAGATTCGTGGTCAGACCATATAATGGTCAAGTTAGGCCAATGTGTGTCTTGGATCCAGTAGTTAAAGCAGTGCTATGTGCTTTGCTCGGGGTTAGTGCATGACTGATCAGCAACCTAACCTTGGTTTTTAACATGAAAATATAATATCCAATTCTAAATCATAATCCATTGTTCACTTGATATCATAATCATGTTCACTTGATGATCATTATTCTCAGTTTTGTCATTGTGACTTGCTGAGCTAGTTAGCTCATTTGTGCGATATTGTTTCTGTTCTTTTCCAGTTAAGAAGGAACCATTTGGTACCGCGGATCCCCAGTCCAGCGCGAGAGCTAGGGGTTCAGGTTGATCGAGCTAAGCTAGTAGGTTTCTTTTGGGATAATTTAAGTCTGTAAAAGTTTGTAATAATGTTTAATACTCAGTTTTGAGTTTGGAATAGTTGGGATTTGAACAGTATGTAATATAAGTAGATGTGTGGATTGTGTGCATACTTTAACCTGTTGCGATCCGTACTAGATGGTAAATATGGTCACTGCATATTATTGTTATCTTTATTATTGTTATAAGCAGGTTATAAATAAGGCGTGTGTGTGTGGACCCCAAACTTCTGACCCGGGTTTGGAGGGCGCCACAAATATTATTTGCGAACTTTGTATAATATTTGAATCGAATATAAATATACCTATTTGATTATACACTTGTGTGAATGCAGTTGCTGCATTATAAATTGCTTTACTCAGAATATGAATTTTTCAAAGCGATAGTTTTATTAATTTCTCCTATTTTTGATTTATAATGGAATATTCTTTACCATGGAAAATTATCTTTTAAAAATTATTTCATTCATAAATATCAAAAGTGATCTCATAAAATTTCTAAAAATCTAAGTTATTTTATGGTATAAATTTTATAATTTTTGAACTTTTATTTTATTTTATAAAAATAGATCTTTGAAAATTAGTTGTTAGGTAATTAGAAAATTACATGAATATCCTTGCATGAAAATACCTTCCCATTCAACTAAAGGGCTAAAAAGACAATTCCAACCCCACTCACTCTCATTCAACTAGCCGATTTACCACTCTGACCTTGCATGCAAATTTACCTAACTTTAGCTAGAAGGTTACTTTTGTCATTTACTAAATCCACTCACTTTTAGTCAAAACAAAGTCATAAAAACAAACACAAGTATCATAGCACTTCATTTTCACTCCACCATTCCACCCTCACCTCACCTCCCTCCCCTCCCTCTCGGCTCCTCCCTCTCGGCCTCTTGGCCGAAGCCCTAACCCTTGCCTTTTTCTTCCTTCTTCATTCAAACACCTAACTTCCATTCAAGTAAATGTTACTTCCTATATCTTGATCATATGTAATCCAAAGATTTTTGAGTGAAAAGTTTATGTTTTGATCTTGCATGTCATAGTTTTAGTTGGAACTCAAAGTACAATCTTGATTCTCGTGGATTTAAGGTTGTATTATTGAGGGAACTACAAGGAATGGTGAAATGCCAAGAGAGTGAAGCTCTTGTTTTTAATGGTAATTTCCCTTCCATTTCATTTAGCTATGACCATAAGGGAGCCGAATGAATGGTTCTAGATGGTGTTTTGTTGCCTTATTTTATTTTTGTGTGTTTTTGTGATAATAACATGAATTTTGTAGTATAAACTTGATAAAACCCTTTGCATGCTAAGTGACCATTTAGAATTAGTCTATGTTAGGCTTGCATGTTAATTTTATGATAAAAATTAGTGTGGAACTCATATGGTTTTGACTTGTAAAATTCGAAGGCATGCGTGCATGTAAACAACTCATGATTTCCGGAAGTTTTTGATCATTTGGATTGATAATTTTTAGTAGGGTTTAATTTCAGTTGAGTTAAGATATTAATCTTGATTTGTGCTCCTTGATATGTGATGTTAATTCATATATATTTATAAATAAGATATAATTTGTTGTTTTCAAAACTTGATGACTTGTAATTAGTGTAGTATGTTAAGTTTTGTTTTGCTATGTTGCACCTTAGGTACAGATGATCTCCATTAAGTCAATATTGAGTGTAGGAGATTTAGTTCAGTAGATCACCTTGGTTGAGGTTTGGTTTGGGTTTTTGGTTGTTGTTGGTTGGGTTTGTCAAGTAAGAATTTTGGTGAAAGGAGAGTATTAGTTTCTGCAGAAAATCAGTTTGGTACCCTGAGGTTTAGAGTGAGATTTGACATTGTCATTGTTGTGCACTTTGAGGCCCAAGTCACCAGAAGCTAGCACTAGGAGTATAAAATAGGTTTTAGGTGTTTGTTGGAGGTTTGTAAGACGTGTGGTTAGGTGCACGAGTGGAAATACCAAATCTATCCAGCAGGGGACAGTTTTGTTGCAACTTAGAAATGGGAAATTTTGACCATGTCATAGGTAGGCTCTCATTAGGCCCTGTTGGGCCTTAGTTAGAGGGAGTGTCAGAGGATTTGTTTTCCAGCCATATTTCATAGGATTTGAGTTAGAATCATGTGTAATAGGTTAGTTCAAATCAGTACCCTTTTCTACCCAGAAAAACAGGGGAAGCGTAGACTTTAAGCATAGGCCTAGGGAGGCTCAAGCTAGGACCTTGAGCCACATCAGGTTTGGGAGTTGACTTTTGATTAGGGGAGTCTAGTGTAAAAGTTTTGGAGGTAAAATTGAAGTGTAAGAGTGTCAAATGCACCCAAGAAACCTTAGATGTCATTCTGAAATTTACCATAATGAGCACATTCACTTACCGCATAGTTTTAGAGCGCTTAGGAGTGAAGTTTTGGTTGACCACCATAGTTGCAAGATAGCATAAAGTCAGTAGAGTGAAAGGCCCAAGTTAGGGTCAATAGGATTTGGATGGTTTAGTAAAGGCACATCGAGTTAGGAGGCCAAAATTTGGAGATTTTGTCTAGTTTAGCAATCAAGTGACTTAAGTAAGTGGAGCGAGATCATCCAAGCCTAGTGTTGCAATATGGTGTGTGTGATATTATTTGGTACTTAAATATGGTATGTGAGCATATGTGGCTATGTGTACTATTATAATTATAAGGTGATTGTAAATTGTGTGTGTATAGGCCTAAGTGCCATAATGTTTACCTTTTGGTTTACAAATAGGTTGAATTGGTAAGAATATATTATAACGAGGTTATTATTATTTGTGTAGGATCTCGAGATGAGGGTAAACTTGCCATTAAGGTCGATTAAAGCTTCCAGTTGCTCCTACCTGCCAGTCAAGTCCAGCCTTTCTTAAGGCAAGTGATTCAACCTGCCTCTTTTGTTTACACTGCAAGTGTGTGATAACTGTTATGACCGACATTTTCGTGTAATATTATTTGTGGATTTGGTATAATATTAAAGCCAAAAGTAAGTATGTTCTATGATTGTACGTTTGTGTTAGGGAGAATTTCTGCATTATAAATTTTTTTATGTGTAGTAGATGATTTTTCAAAACAAAAGTTTATTTATTTCCTTTATTTTTGATTTATAAGGAATATTCTAAGCCTTGCAGAAATTTTCTTTTAAAAGATATTTTGTAATTTCATTCTACTAGTCACATTACCATTTTGTCCTTGCATGCAAATCCACCTAACTATGATGGAAGGTTATTCTTGTAATTTCTCTCATCGACTCACTTGTGGGAAAATAAAAACCAAGTAAACATGATAAACACTCCACTTTCACTCCACCATTTCCACACTCCTCATCCCTCCCCCTCTCCTCTCGGCCCTCCCACTCTCCTCTCGGTTTTTCAGCCGAAACCCTACCCCCTCCCCTTTTCTTCATTCCTCATCCAAGCTTCCACATTCCATACAAGTAAATATTACTTCCTATATCATGATCATATATAATTCAAAGAGTTTTGAGTAAAAAGTTTAAGTTTTAAGTTTGCATGTCAAAGTGTTAGTTG
Source organism: Apium graveolens (assembly GCF_009905375.1). Lineage (NCBI taxonomy): Eukaryota > Viridiplantae > Streptophyta > Magnoliopsida > Apiales > Apiaceae > Apium > Apium graveolens. The sequence goes on from NW_027417419.1 coordinate 61,727, forward strand.
GAACTCAAAGTACAATCTTGATTCTTATGGATTTAAGGTTGTTTTTGAGAGGACTACAAGGAATGGTGAAATGCCAAGTCTTGAGGAAGAGACTCTTGATGTTGAATGGCTATTTCCCTTCCACTTCATTCGGCCATGACCTTCAGGGAGCCGAATGAATGGTTCTTGAGAATATTTTGTTGCCTTGTTTCATTTTTTTATGTGTTTTGGTGGTGATAACATAAATTTTGGATCAAAAACTTGATAAAACCCTTTTCATGCTAAGTGATCATCTAGATATAGCTTATTCTAGGCTTGCATGTCGATTTCATGGAAAAGTACATTTAGAAAATATGTTGTTTTGGTTTGTAAGACTCGAAGTCATGCATGCATGTAGATTTCTCTTGGAATGTTGGAAGATTTTGATCATTTGAAAAGATTTTCTTAGTAAGCTTTAATTTCAGTAGGGATAAGGAATTAATATTGATTAGTGCACCTTGATATGAGGTAATAATTCGTATATATATTTTATAAGAATATATAACTTGTTATTTTCAAAAACTGGATGACTTGTAAATTGTGTAATATGATTTCCTTTGTTTTGCCATGTTGCACCTTAGGTAAGGAAGATCTCCACCAAGATTATTTTGAGTGTAAGGGAGTTAGTTCAGTAGATCACCATAGTTAAGTCATGTTTTGGGTATTTGAGTTGTTGGTGGTTGAGTTTGTCAAGTAAAAACCTTGGAGAAAGGAGAGTCTTAGTTTCTGCAGAAAATCAGTTTAGTACCCTGAGGTTTAGAGTGAGTTTTCACCATATCATTGTTATGCACTTTGATTCCCAAGCCACCAGAAGCTAGAATTAGGAGTATATAAAAGGTTTTAGGTGTTGGTTGGAGGTTTGCAAGTCGTTTGGTTAGGTGCACAAGTGGAATCACAAAATCTGTCCAGCAGGGGACAGTTTTGTTGCAACTTAGAAATAGGATGTTTTGACCATTTCTTGGGTAGGCCCTCATTAGGCCCTATTCGGCCTTAGTTAGAAGAAGTGTCATAGAAGTTTTTACAACCATATTTCATAGGAATTGAGTAAGAACCATGTGCCACAAGTTAGTTCAAGTCAGGGCGTTTTCTGCCCAGAAAAACAGGGGAACCATGGACTTTAAGCTTAGGCCCAAGGAGGCCCAAGCTAGGCCCTTGAGACACATCAAGTTTGGGAGATGCCTTATGGTCAGAAGAGTCTAGTGTAAGAGGTTTGGAGGTAAACTTGTAGTTTAAGGGTGTCTAATGCACTCAAGAAACCATAGATGTCATTCTGAAATTTACTCCTAGTGAGCACTTTCACTTATCACATAGTTTTAGAATACTTAGGAGTAAGACCTAGGTTGACCACTATGGCTAAAAGATAGTATAAAGTCATTAGAGTAAAAGGCTCAAGTGAGGGTCAATAGGTTTTGGATAGTTTAGTAAAGGCACTTTGAGTAAGGAAGCCAAAATTTAGAGACTATGACTAGTATAGCGACCAAGTGACTTAAGTTGTGAGTCGAGATCATCCAAGCCTAGTGTTGCATTATGGTGTATGTGATATTATTTGGTATTAAAATATGATATGTGAGTATATGTGGTTATGTGTACAGTTATATTTATAAGGTGAATATAAATTGCGTGCATATAGGCCTAAGTGCCATTTGTGTTTAATTTCAGGTTGTAAATATGTTAAGTTGGTGAGAATATATTATAATGAGGATTATTATTATTTATGTAGGATCTCGAGACGAGGGTAAACTTGCCATAAAGGTTGAGTAAAGCTTCCAGTTGCTCCTACCAGCCAGACCAGACCAGCCTTTCTCAAGGCAAGTGATTCAACCTGTCTTTCGTATTCACTACAAACAGTTCATATATATATTGATGCGATTATCCTGAGTCATTTGAATATACTTGAACCAAGCGTTTATTAAGTTTATCTTTGAATTATATATAAATGCCATGAACCCTCAAGTACGTATTGCAAGTAGATCAAAAGTCTTATCATGATAGTATATTAAAGTAATTGGTATGCCTTGATAAAATAAAGAGTCGTTATAATACTTGATTGATCCTCTTGATTATAATGCTAATGATTCCTAAAGTATTGATATCTCACCCTGATGCTTGAACTCCTATAGAAACATTACCTTGATACCTAAAAGCAAGATATCCATCAAAGTTGTTCTTGATTGATTGATACCCCTCTTTCTTACCCTAAAGTTTGACATCCTGATATACCTTAAGCTAATGATCACTTACTTTATAGTTGAACACCTCTAGTCTTCTTGTAACCTTTGATGTTCATCTTCTTGATGTTATAATACCTATACCTTGTCTAGAATCCTTGCTTTAAGCCTAGTTTGGCATTACTCTTTCATAATATTCAATAGCCTTGCTAAATTTCCTTGTCCAAGTTCTTGTATATGGAAACCTTTCAGTTACCCTAATAGAGTAAAGTCTAGTGGATCATGGCCTTGAGATTTTGTGACATATTTCCAATATTTCAAAGTTGATATATAATCCCTTGATAAAAATGTTTACCGTTTAAGAGATTTTATTATCAATCGGCATCGATTTTTGAAATGATTAAAATGTGGACTTTTTTTTTCAATCCCAAAGGGGGATAAATGTTTTCTTTGAATAGTGGATCTGGACTGAGACGCGAGTCCTTTCCACACTTATTTGTTAGGCTTAAAAGCTGCCTAGGGATCCCATTAATATTTTAGAACCCAGCGAGGTTCGGGATTACTTCGCGGCTGATCACCGGCTGTAATCCGTAGCGTCATAAAATGATTTTGATTAAGATATGATATTGAAAATGTTTTGATACAAGCAAATGATGCCATCACCCAAAGTTTTATCTCTTGTTATTATTGGTTATGTCTTCACATTTTTATTCTTTAATATATATCTCGATTTATATTTTGTATCGTATTGTTTAGCACTTGTTAAGCATTTGGCTCACTCCTTGCTTTACCCTGATATTACAGCTAACAGCTATGGTTAGATTCAAGGAGACAGCACGTAAGACCTGTGACGCTGATGCGTATGTTCGAGCTCAGGTAGAATAAGAGATAGTTTTGTGTGAGGATTTGATATAAAATCAGTTGTAATAGATGGTAGTGTTGGGCTGTTCCAAACCCTAAACTGTAAGATCTTAGATTTTGTTATGTTTACTTCCTTTTAAATATTGTAATAGTTATATTTATTTTGTTATTAAGTTGGGGGGGTGATGTTACGACCGGCATTTTCATGTAATATTATTTGTGGATTTGGTATAATATTAAAGCCGAAAGTAAATATGTTCTATGATTCTACGTTTGTGTTAGTGAGAATTTCTGCATTATAAAATTTTTTATGTGTAGTAGATGATTTTTCAAAGCAAAAGTTTATTTATTCCTTTATTTTTGATTTATAAGGAATATTCTAAGCCTTGGAGAAATTTTCTTTTAAAAGATATTTTGTTCACAAATTTTGGAAGTGATTTTATAAAATCACTAAAAATTCAAGTTATTTTATGGTATAAAATTTATAATTTTTGAACTTTTATTTTATTATATAAAAATAAATCTTTGAAAATTAGTTGCTTAATAATTATCAAATTACATGGTTACCCTTGCATGCAAATTCTCTTCTATTCCAAGGGGCAAGGAAGGCATTTCCAACCCCACTCACTTTCATTCTCCTAGCCACATTACCATTTTATCCTTGCATGCAAATCTACCTAACTATGTTGGAAGGTTATTCTTATAATTTCTCTCATCCACTCACTTGTGGGAAAATGAAAACCAAACAAACATGATGATCACTCCACCATTTCCACACTCCTCCTCCCTCCTCCCACCTCTCCTCTCGGCCCTCCCCCTCTCCTCTCAGTTTTTCAGCCGAAACCCTACCCCCTCCCATTTTCTTCATTCATCATCCAAGCTCCCACCTTCCATACAAGTAAATATTACTTCCTATATCATGATCATATATAATTCATAGAGTTTTGAGTGAAAAGTTTAAGTTTTAAGTTTGCATGTCAAAGTTTTAGTTGAAACTCAAAGTACAATCTTGATTCTTATGGATTTAAGGTTGATTTTGAGAGGACTAAAGGAATGGTGAAATGCTAAGTCTTGAGGAAGAGACTCTTGATGTTGAATGGCCATTTCCCTTCCACTTCATTCAGCCATGACCTTGAGGGAGCCGAATGAATGGTTCTTGAGAATATTTTGTTGCCTTGTTTCATTTCTAATGTGTTTTGGTGGTGATAACATAAATTTTGGATCAAAAAACTTGATAAAACCCTTTGCATGCTAAGTGTTCATGTAGTTATAGCTTATGCTAGGCTTGCATGTCTATTTCATGGTAAAATATATTTAGAAAATATGTTGTTTTGGTTTGTAAGACTCGAAGTCATGCATGCATGTAGATTTCTCTTGGAATGTTGGAAGATTTTGATCATTTGGAAAGATTTTGTCAGTAAGTTTTAATTTCAGTAGGGATAAGGTATTAATATTGATTAGTGCTCCTTGATATGTGGTAATAATTCGTATATATATTTTATAAGAATATATAACTTGTTATTTTTAAAAAAAAACTTGATGACTTGTAAATTGTGTAATATGATTTCCTTTATTTTGCCATGTTGCACCTTAGGTAAGGAAGATCTCCACCAAGATTATTTTGAGTGTAAGGGAGTTAGTTTAGTAGATCACCATAGTTAAGTCATGTTTTGGGTATTTGAGTTGTTGGTGGTTGAGTTTGTCAAGTAAAAACCTTGGAGAAAGGAGAGTCTTAGTTTCTGCAGAAAATCAGTTTAGTATCCCTGAGGTTTAGAGTGAGTTTTGACCATGCTAATTATTGTGTACTTTGATGCCTAAGCCACCAGAAGCTAGCATTAGGAGTATATAAAAGGTTTTAGGTGTTGGTTGGAGGTTTGCAAGTCGTTTGGTTAGGTGCACAAGTGGAATTACAAAATCTGTCCAGCAGGGGACAGTTTTGTTGCAACTTAGAAATAGGAAGTTTTGACCATGTCTTGGGTAGGCCCTCATTAGGCCCTGTTGGGCCTTAGTTAGAGGAAGTGTCAGAGAAGTTTTTCCAACCATAGTTCATAGGAATTGAGTAAGAACCATGTGCCATAAGTTAGTTCAAGTCAGGGCGTTTTCTGCCCAGAAAAACAGGGGAACCATGGACTTTAAGCTTAGGCCCAAGGAGGCCCAAGCTAGGCCCTTGAGCCATATCAAGTTTGGGAGATTCCTTATGGTCAGAAGAGTCTACTGTAAAAGGTTTGTAGGTAAACTTGTAGTTTAAGGGTGTCTAATGCACTCAAGAAACCATAGATGTCATTCTGAAATTTACTCCAGTGAGCACTTTCACTTATCACATAGTTTTAGAATACTTAGGAGTAAGACCTAGGTTGACCACTATGGCTAAAAGATAGTATAAAGCCAGTAGAGTAAAAGGCCCAAGTGAGGGTCAATAGGTTTTGGATAGTTTAGTAAAGGCAATTTGAGTAAGGAAGCCAAAATTTAGAGACTATGACTAGTATAGCGACCAAGTGACTTAAGTTGTGAGTCGAGATCATCCAAGCCTAGTGTTGCATTATGGTGTATGTGATATTATTTGGTATTAAAATATGATATGTGAGTATATGTGGTTATGTGTACAATTATATTTATAAGGTGAATATAAATTGTGTGCATATAGGCCTAAGTGCCATTTGTATTTAATTTCAGGTTGTAAATAGGTTAAGTTGGTGAGAATATATTATAATGAGGATTATTATTATTTATGTAGGATCTCGAGACGAGGATAAACTTGCCATAAAGGTTGAGTAAATCTTCCAGTTGCTCCTACCAGCCAGACCAGACCAGCCTTTCTCAAGGCAAGTGATTCAACCTGTCTTTCGTATTCACTACAAATAGTTCATATATATATTAATGCGATTATCCTGAGTCATTTTGATATACTTGAACCAAGCGTTTATTAAGTTTATCTTTGAATTATATAGAAATGCCATGAACCCTCAAGTACGTATTGCAAGTAGATCAAAAGTCTTATCATGATAGTATATTAAAGTAATTGGTATGCCATGATAAAATAAAGAGTCGTTATAATACTTGATTGATCCTCTTGATTATCATGCTAATGATTCCTAAAGTATTGATATATCACCCTGATGTTTGAACTCCTATAGAAACATTACCTTGATACCTAAAATCCAGATATCCATCGAAGTTGTTCTTGATTGATTGATACCCCTCTTTCTTACCCTAAAGTTTGACATCCTGATATACCTTAAGCTAATGATCACTTACTTTATACCTTAACACCTCTAGTCTTCTTGTAACCTTTGATGTTCATCTTCTTGATGTTATAATACCTATACCTTGTCTAGAATCTTTGTTTTAAGCCTAGTTTGGCATTACTCTTTCATAATATTCAATAGCCTTGCTAAATTTCCTTGTCCAAGTTCTTGTATATGGAAACCTTTCAGTTACCCTAATAGAGTAAAGTCTAGTGGATCATGGCCTTGAGATTTTGTGACATATTTCTAATATTTCAAAGTTGATCTATAATCCCTTGATAAAATGTTTACCGTTTAAGAGATTTTTTTATCAATCGGCATCAGTTTTTGAAATGATTAAAATGTGGATTTTTTTTTCAATCCCAAAGGGGGATAAATGTTTTCTTTGAATAGTGGATCTGGACTGAGACGCGAGTACTTTCCACACTTATTTGGTAGGCTTAAAAGTTCCCTAGGGATCCCATTAATGTTTTAGAACCCAGCGAGGTTCGGGATTACTTCGCGGCTGATCACCGGCTGTAATCCGTAGCGTCATAAAATGATTTTGATTAATATATGATTTTGAAAATGTTTTGATACAAGCAAATGATGCCATCACCCAAAGTTTTATCTCTTGTTATTATTGTTTATGTCTTCACATTTTCATTCTTTAATATATATCTCGATTTATGTTTTGTATCGTATTGTTTAGCACTTGTTGAGCATTTGGCTCACTCCTTGCTTTACCCTGATATTACAGCTAGCAGCTATGGTTAGATTCATCCAGACAGGACGTAGGACCTGTGACGCTGATGCGTATGTTCGAGCTCAGGTAGAATAAGAGATAGTTTTGTGTGAGAATTCGATATAAAATCAGTCGTAATAGATGGTAGTGTTGGGCTGTTCCAAACCCTAAACTGTAAGATCTTGGATTTGGTTATGTTTACTTCCTTTTAAATATTGTAATAGTTATATTTATTTTGTTGTTAAGTTGGGGGTGTGACAATAACTAGTTCATATATACGATGCGAGTATTTTAATTCACCTTGATATACATGAACCAAGTGGTTTCGAATCTATACTTTGATCACTGACTGTAATCCGTAGCGTCATAAATGGTTTTTGATAATGAAATGGTTTGAAGGTTTTGTTACAAATAAAAGATGCCATCACTCAAAAGTTTATCTCTTGCTATTATTAGCTCTACCTTCACATTGTTATTCTTATATCTCGATTTATGTTTTGTATTGTATTGTATAACACTTGTTGAGCATTTGGCTCACTACTTGCTTTCACCCTTATATTTCAACTAGCAGATATGGTTAGATTCAAGCAGACAGCGCGTAAAGACTTGTGATGCCGATGCATATGTTCGAGCTCAGGTAGATTAGTGATCGTTTTGTGTGAGGACTCGATATTAGAAATCAGGTTGAAATAATTTATAGTGTTGGGTTGTTCCAAACCCTAAACTGTAAGATCTTGGATTCAGTTGTATTTACTTTTTTTATTATCTATTATAGTAATTTGTATAATATATTGTTAAGTCGGGGCGTGACAGATATGACATATTAGAAGACCAATTGAGCATCTCTAGCAATGAGACTCTTTTGGAAATGCAAGAAAAGATAAATCTCTCAGAATCTGAAGAACTGGAATTCCACAGACAGCTCCAAAATCAGATAGAATAAAACAACAGAAAGCTTGGAAAGAGATCCAGATCTTCAAGGAATTAGATTAATCTGCTCAGGCTAGAGGAGCACCCTGAAAATGACTGTGAGCTAATCTTTGTGCATTTTGTTATTTGAAGCACTTTACAGTTTTATCTACTTACTTTTAAAGCTATATTTTTAGAGTATTTTGTTATCATCAAGTTTCTCTTAGTTTATGGCTACAATTCCAGTAGGCATAAATTGGGGGAGATTGTTGTGGATATGTTGTGAACTTGATGATTTCATTAACAAAACACCTTAGTAGATTTTACTTGGTAAAAAATGTAGCACTCGACGGATAAGGATTATAGTCCTGACGGATGACTCAATATAGTCTCGACGGATGATGATTTATTATCCATCGAGTGAGTAGCTTGTGTAATAATGAGTCTGTAGCACATTTCTGCATAAACCTTATTTAGATTTTGTAGTAGCACTCAAGTCATGTTGACTTTAATTAGATATGTAGAATAGGTTGATTAATTGTACATAGATGACGTCGTGTAATTCTGCATAAATGAAATGAAGTCAAGTGCCAGATAGCTACCCGACGGATAAATAACAATGCCACTCGACGGATGATCAACAAGGCAACTCGACGGATGATCATGTTCCCGACGGATAATAATTTCAAACATCTATTGACAGTGAGCGTCGAGTGTATGCAAAAGGAATGTGGAAGCCTATTCAACTGGGTTTTAGAGAACAAAGAAGCATTGCTATTTCCATGCTATTATGAAGATATTCAAAGTTGCTGGAATAACGTAATGAGGCAGCATATTATTAGACTTGATAGGTTTTGTTTTATTATCTTGTCTTATTACTTTGTAATCTTGGTGATATATAAACCTAGAAGTAGCAAATAGAACTACAACAAGAACAAGACTGAGAACATTATCTCAGGGAAACAACTGTAAGCTGCATCCTTAGCATTTCTCTGTAAACTTAGTTGTTCATATTTGTAAGCAGTTGTGAGCTAATCTTGCTACACAAAGCTCTCTTGATATAATATATATATCTCTGGTGGATACATTGAAATCCACCAGAAAGTTTTTAAAGACTCGTGTTTTTAATTACTTGTGGTTGATTTTACTAATTTCTTATTCCATACTTTGCAAATCAAACACTTATATATTATTAAGATAGAACATTTTATATTTTGGAAAAAGGTTCAAGAATTCCATTCAACCCCCTTCTATAATTCTTGTTGCATTGTTAGGGACTAACAATTGGTATCAGAGCAAGCTCTTGATAAACAAAGAGTTTAAAGATCACAACAAAACAACAAGATGAACAAGAAGGATGTTGGAGTCAAGATTCCTTTTCTGGATAAAGATAATTACCATCATTGGAAGGTAAAAATGCATCTCCATTTACTTTCTCAAGATGATGCCTATGTGGATTGCATAGAGAGAGGTCCTCATATGGCAATGAGAGCTGCAACTGGAAACGAGCCATATGTTCCCAATCCAAGGCATGAATGGCCTGATCCTGATATTGAACAAGTCAGGAAAGATAAGTAAGGCCATGAATATCCTGTTCAATGCAGTTGATGGTGACATGTTTGACAACATCATCAATTGCAAAACTACCAAAGAAGTTTGGGATACTATACAGATTATCTGTGATGGCACTGAGCAAGTAAGGGAAGATAAGATGTAGCTACTCATTCAGCAATACGAGCATTTTCATAGTGAAGAAAGTGAGTCTCTCACTGACATCTTTAGTAGGTTTCAAAAACTACTAAATGCTCTGAAGTTGCATGGAAGGGTGTATCAGACAAAAGACTCCAATCTAAAGTTCCTTATATCTCTTCCAAAGGAATGGAAACCTATGACAGTCTCATTGAGAAACTCTCAAGATTACAAGGAGTTTACCTTGGAGAGACTGTATGGCATCCTAAAAACTTATGAGCTTGAAATAGAGCAAGATGAGAGGATGGAGAGAGGAAAGAAGAAAGGAGGATCCATTGACTAGTTGCTGAGTTAGAGAAAGAGAAGGAGATGAAGATGGAAGCTGTTGAATCAACTTCAAAGGTCTGTGAAAACAAGGGCAAGGGGCTGGTAGTAGAAAGTGAAGATTCTTTGAGCCAAGATGACATGGAAGATATTGATGAACATCTAGCATTTCTTTCCAGAAGATTTGCCAAGATCAAGTTCAAGAAGAACTTTGGAGAAGCTAAGCCAAATAGAAACATGGTGGATAAATCAAAATTCAAATGTTTCAAATGTAGCTTAGCAGGGCACTTTGCCAGTGAGTGTAGAAAGTCAGATTCTAGCAAAAAGAAGTTTGAGCCCGTGGATTATAAACAGAAATACTTTGCAGTTGCTCAAACAAAAGGAAAGGGCTTTCATTACACAAGAAAATGACTGGGCGGCAAATGGTTTGGATGAGGATGAGGATGTCAGCTATGTCAATCTAGCCCTAATGGCCAAGTCTGATGAAACAGAGACAAGTTCTTCAAGTAATCAGGTAATCACCACTAACCTTGCACATTTATCTAAAGCTGAGTGTAATGATGCAATACATGACATGTCTACAGAATTATATCATTTGCGTGTTACACTTAAGTCTCTTACTAAGGAAAATGCTAAAATTAAAGAAAACAATTTGTTTTTAAGTGAGAGGAATAATGTGCTAGAGTCTCAGTTCATTGAATTTGAAAAATTAAGAATTGAGTGTAAAATTGCTAAGGATGAATTAACCGAGTCCTTGAAGAAAGAAGAGATATTGAAGAAGCAGCTTGAACGAGAACATGAGGTGATTAAGGCATGGAAAACATCTAGAGATCTTCATGCTCAAATCACCAAAGTTTATGGTATTGAGTCCTTTTGTGATGCAGTTTGGAAGAAGAAGAAGGAGAAGCTGGAATCCAATTTGGTTGAAGGATTGCTAACAGATGTAGACTCAACGGATTTATCCATCGAGTGACATAAATCCTCATCCGTCGGCTGTGAGCAAGCCTGTGAGTAAAGCCAAACTTGCCAAGTTAAATGAAAAGTATGGATCAATTTCCAAAAACTTCATTTCAGGAGAATCTAGTCAAGTGAAGAAGAAAAAGGCTAATGTTGGTCATATGACTGTCAAGCAATTGAGTGACAGACTGGAAAAGATTGAGGTTAAAACAGAGGTTAAAAAGAAAAATAATAGAAATGGTAAAGTAGGAATTAACAAGCATAACAACTACACACCTGATAAATATGCTCCTAAAAAAAATGTGTCAAGTGTGGTAGTGTAAATCATTTGTGTGTTAATTGCAAAACTGCCAGGCCTACTTCCATATCTGTGCCACCTCATTTTTCCAACATAAATGCCATGCCTTCTATGCCTATGAATGCTATGTCTACACAGAATATGAATGCACAGTTTGCTAATATGCCATTTGCACCTAATCCTTATTATGCTGCATTTAGTATGCCACAAATGCCATTTAGCATGCCTTACTGGAATAACATGTTTAATAATAGCATGCCATTTCCTGTTAATTAAAATATGTATGATAATTCTGTTATAATGAATGGTTTCAAAGGTTCAACTCAAATGACTAAGGATGAATCTAATATCCCCAAGTCAAATGAGATAAAGCCTAAGAAACAGAAAAAGAAAGCTAACAAGGCAGGCCCAAGGAAACTTGGGTACCAAAATCAACATGATTTGATTTTAATGTGTGTAGGGAAATAGAAAGAATCTATGGTACTTGGATAGTGGTTTTTCAAGACACATGACTGGTGATTCTACCCTGCTCACAAAGTTCAAGGAGAGAGCTGGCCCAAGTATTACTTTTGGAGATGACAGCAGGGTTATACTGTGGGATATGGCTTGATTTCAAAAGACAATGTCATCATTGAGGAGGTTGCCTTAGTGGATGGTCTCAAGCACAATTTGTTGAGTATCAGCCAGCTATGTGATAAATGCAATTCAGTAAGCTTCAACTCAGAAGCCTGTGTTGTGACTAACAAGAGGAACAACAAAGTGGTTCTCACTAGTATGAGAAAAGGAAATGTGTACTTAGATGACTTCAACTCATCAAATGCAGAATCTGTTACTTGTCATCCCAGTAAAGCAAGTCAAGATGAAAGTTGGCTATGGCACAAGAAGCTATCCCATCTAAACTTCAAGACCATGAATGAACTTGTAAATAAAGAACTGGTTAGAGGTATCCCTCAAGTGGAGTTTTCTAGGGATGGATTGTGTGATGCTTGTCAAAAAGGAAAGCAGATCAAAGCATCATTCAGAAAGAAGCTTGATTTAACAATTGAAGAACCTTTGCAACTGCTACACATGGATTTGTTTAGACCAATCAATGTGTTGTCCATCTCAAGGAAAATATTTTTCCTAGTAATTGTAGATGATTTCTCAAAGTTCTCTTGTACATATTTCCTAAAGTCTAAAGATGAGGCTAGTGAAATCATCATCAATCACATAAGGCAAGTCAATAATCATCCTGATTTCAAAGTAAGAAGAATCAGGAGTGACAATGGAACTGAGTTCAACAATTCTGTCATGAGAGCATTTTGTGAAGAAAATGGGATTTTGCATGAATTTTCAGCAGCAAGGACTCCACAACAAAATGGAGTAGTAGAAAGGAAGAACAAATCACTTATTGAAGCTGCAAGGACAATGCTTGAAGAATCTAAGTTACCAACATATTTCTGGGCTGAAGCTGTAAATACTGCATGCTACACTCAGAATATTTCTTTGGTTAATCAAGTAAAATGCATGACTCCCTATCAATTGTTCAAGAACAAGAAGCCAACTCTAAATTTTTTCATGTCTTTGGCTGCAAATGTTATATCTTGAGAAATCAAACTGTTCAGAATGGGAAGTTTGATGCTAAAGCAGATGAAGGAATTTTTGTTGGATATGCTATTGGTAAAGCATATAGAGTCTACAATCTAAGAACCAACATTGTTATGGAATCAATATATGTTGTGTTTGATGATAAAAAGATTGAAGGACTGCAAGATGGAGATTACCATGAGAGCCTTAAATTTGACAATGTGGAGATGGTTAGTGATGACATTGATGATGAAAGTGATCAAGAAACAATATCAAAGGATAATGCAGAAAAATCCACTACCAATGAGGCACAAAATTCAACATCTGTCGAGTTGCATAATGCTTCATCCGCCAGGAGACAATCTGCTTTATCCGTCGGGAGACAACCAGCTTCATCCGTCGGTACTCAAAATTCACCATCTATCGGGTCATCAAAAGAAGCTGGAAGTCAGAATAGATCACTTACAGAAAGTTCCCCTTTCTCAAATCAAAGATCCATTAACTCAAGGGGAGTTTCTTGTCGACGGTGGATGGTGTTGTACATTTCTGAGTCCTACGAATAAAAACATAAAAATGTGAATAATAATAATAATAACTTATAATTGAATATGTATTGGTGTTTGGGAATTACGAGTTGTGGTTGGTTGTTGTGATTTTATTGGGTTTGACGTCGATTATGTTTCGATGGGATAGTCCGATAAATAGAGAAAAAGCTGCCCGATTTTCGAAAAATCAAATTACGGAAATACGAGAACGTATCATGTAATTATCGGGACGTTGAGCGAATATATATATATATATATATGTATGTATATAAATATCTTATACGAAATCTGATTGTTTGTCGTGGTTAAACCTTTTGCCAAAAATACCCAATAACCCTTATTTCCAAAAATGACGAGTATACGTATTTTCTGAAATTGACTACCGAACCGAATTTCGAAGATATGAACCTTGAATGTTATGTGTATATCAGTAATACATATAAACACGAGTCGGGTTTTTATATTGAGTGGGTAGGTTTAATAGCAAGAATATGTCAAGCATAAACGATTATCTAAATTAGGGTATTTCGACTCTGTAGGTTCTAACTGGAAGACCCGAAAATTGACGTCGGACTAGAAGTAGCCTAGTGGTTAGTCGTCAAGCTCAGCAAGGTTCCAATCGAAGAACTTGAGTGTTAAGATCGTATCCAGGATAAGTTAATGGTTAGACGATAAAGCCGAACGTCCAAGTCGGTCCAAAGTCAACCAATAATAATGGTTAAAGCTTATCAAGGCAAGTATTCCTGAACTTTCTTATGATATACTGCAAATATTTCATTCATATTCTAAGTTCAGAATAGTTAACTGTTTTAAAATTCGTTGTAATTACTCTTAATTATACATTTTGATCGAAACGAACACTCTTACACTCTGAAAAATGATATGTTTCCAATAAAAATAGTTTTAAATCTTGATTTCTTCCGGAAACGAGTCGGATTTATATATTTAATTATTTATAGACTTTATTAATTAGAAATATGAGCTAATAAATTCTAAAATTAGGGAAAGAGTAAGATATTGTTCAACAATGTAAACAGTGATTCAATTTCAATTCTAAAAATATTTGAAACCTTAAAGTGACTATATGACCTATGTGCTATGTGATTTATGTGGTTAATCGAGTCTTAATTGCTAGTTAAATATTATACGAGTCAGTTATAATCGTGCGGGTAGATGTTAAGAGCTATGTGGATTCGGATTGATATACGATTAAGGTATGAGTCAACTAAATAAGTATCTTTCCTTGATAAATACAAATCCAGCAAGGCAGCTCCAGCCAGTGTTAGAGAATTATGATAGACTTGAGGTAGATCGCGTATCAGGCAAATTTTTCCCCTGTTCTAAATCTAGAATAGTGAATTGCTTTATCTTATTCGAAATCCTCAACTCAATGAATGTTGATACTTCTTATTCACAGACACTGATACACAATTAAATTCCTTTGATCATACTTTATATTGAATACTCTATTCATATTGCAATAAATTATACACTATTTTTATCCTGAGATATTTTGATGTTGGGATACATCAAAACATGCCGATTGTTCCGGATGCTCATCTGTGAACTGGATGGTTACGATAAAGGCTAGTGATGGACATGACCTTATGGCCCGGGAATTTACCAGATCCCTGTTATTGGGCCATAGTGTCTGGGTACCCGAATGGATCTATACAGGTAGGTATAGATCTGCATTGTATCCTGACTGATCAGTAGGATATGGGTGCGAAGGTTGATTTGTTGTCCAGTCTAGTTTATTGGTAACCGCTGATAGCGGCATTCTTTATCTTTTACATCAATATATAGATACAAATAGAATCTAATTTACCTATTCAGATCAGATTCCCTTAGCTTTCTTATGATACTATATACATATTGTGAACTTACTGAGCAATTATGACTCACTCTTTTTGTTGTTACTCACTTTGTTTTACAGTAAAAGCAGAGAATGAAACCCATTCGCACCTGAGTGGTAAAGAAGTGAGTCAAAATCCAAGATCCTTTGCACCAAGGGTGCTAATCCCGATTCATGAAGAGAGCTTTGAACTTCCTGAGTAGGTGTAGTGTAGATAGATGTAGTAAGTATTTGAATAGAATGAATTTAGTTTCAAAACATGTTTAGATAATTGGTTTGTAATAAATAGAACTTTGTAAGACTTTGAATTTGGGATTGTAATAAAAGTAGTGTTTTTGTTCTTGTCTTCATACCTTAGTTTAATATAAAGGGGTTAGATGTATGTTTAATATAATTAGTTTGCAGGTTAATTATGTTGGTAGTTGGCAAGTAACCCCCAGATCTAGACCCCGGATTTGGAGGATGTTACAGTTTGGTATTATAGCTGTAGGTTTTGGTCCCTGAAACAAGAACATTAGGACTAAGATAGGATAGGAAGATCACATAAGATAGGAACATGATTGGTAGGGTTTTGTTAGCTCATAGGAGTAGGAATTTGTAGGTTCTAGGAATACAAAGTTGACCCTTTTCTTATGTTTTGGTTATATTATTAGATGGAGACTTCCTCTGGGAGGACACACAGAGAGTTGGCAGCTGTGGGACCATCAACACCAGTACTTCCACCAGTATATGTTGAGCCCTCAGTGCAGTTACTACCTGAGCAGATATCGCCAGGGTAGATATTTCTACCCCCAGTCCAGTTACCAGGACTACTGGATTTGTTTGACCCATTGGGATTGCCTAATCTAATAGATTATATGCTGTTCTTTGAGCCTTTGAAACCATTACCACTACCACCAGAGTACCGGTATCCACAGGAGGATCAGCCACAGTTTTAGCCTGCGTTAGCTCCGGTTCCTTTAGCTGTATATGCCCACGCTCCTCAGTTTTCCAGATGGCACTGGTAGAGGGCATGTGAGATCACGAGATAGATCAGCATATGGGTATGCAGCAGGATATTACTGAGATTCAGAGGGCACCATCCCGAGAGTCGGCAGGAGAGGTCAGGGAGCCCCGTATAGTACCATATCATGAGTTTATTAGTATCCAGGAGCATATGCAGTACTAGAGACCTCAGTGCCGCGAGATATTGGGTTTGTTTGAGCAGAGAGAGACAGGTCCATTGGAGGCACTTCATTCAGACTATCTTTTGAGAGAGAGACTCCACCAGACATACTATAGAGCCTCCCGAGAGCTGGGAGAGTTGGTTCATGAGGATAGACACACAAACACGGAGTTTCACCAAGCTATTTGACTTATTCAGTCTGTTTTAGAGACGCTACGACAGGAGGTGGATCATATTCCACCAGGCTTTTAAGACAGGATAGACAGTCAAAGATGTTGTATGATATGTGACATATATATATATAGAGGTAGTTATAGTAGTAGTGAGATTATATATGTTTAGCTTACAGTTTTGGCTTGTATCGGCAGTAGTTTATGACAAAAATTTTGTAGTAAGCATTCAAACCTGATGCTGGTGTTGTTTTATATATAAACCTTTTTCAATTTTTTATTTATTTATTTATATAATCTTCATTCTTTACAACATTTACATTTACTTTACTATTTTACAGTCTTTTTATATTTTTAAATATTGTTTGATCTTTGAAAAGATAAACGAGTTATTTAAAAATGATATTATATGGAACAGAACTATACAAAAAATATATTTGAGTTGTTTAAAGTTTGTGTTCCAATACAAGTTAAATTGTTTCTTTATTAACTTCCAACTGTTTAATAGATTATTAAATAAATTTTTTGTTTTCTCACCAGAACAACGACACGTAAGAGAAAGTCTAGAACTGAGACTTCTAATAACAACTTTGAAGAACAAAACAATAACTACCATATGGACCTGATGTTTTATTTGATGCAACAACAGGTGGTTAGATACAACAACAGATGCAATAATAAAAACAATTTCAGCAATAGATGTTGCAACAGCCACCTCGCCCTGAGCCACAAGTACCACCACCAGTTGTGCCTGTTGTTACTTTTAAACAGTTTTAGTCAGCAAAACCTCCAGAATTTAAGGGTACGACATATCCTACCAAGACCAGAGCATGGTTGAAAGAGATGGAAAAATCGTTCGCGCTAGTAAAAGTTGAAGTAGATCAGGAGAATGATTTTGCTAATTATTTTCTGAAAGGAGATGCTAATTACTGGTGGGAATTAAAGAAAGCGTTAGAGGATGATGATATCGTGTCATGGGATAGGTTCACCGAGTTATTTTTGGAGAAATACTTTCCCCGCTAAATGAAGAATCAGATGGAAATAAAGTTTTGGAATTGAAACAGGGGAACATATCAGTGACTGAGTATAAAGCCATGTTTACCGAGTTGGCTAGGTATGTTCCAGAACAAGTGGATACTGAGGAAAAGTGAGCTAAAAAATTTCAACAAGGATTAAATACATGGATCCGCAGTGGAGTAGCAGTGTTTGGGTTAACAACATACACGGCTGTAGTTCAGAAGGCCAAGATTATTGAAGGAGAAAGTGATATGTCCCAAAAGGAAAAAGGACAAGGGAATTTTTAGAATCGTTTCAATAGGAAGCCGGGATTTCAGGCCCCGCCAAATATGAATTTGAGAAGGCCAGAACAAGGAAATCAAAAGACATGTAATCGTTTCCAAGCCCCGAACTAGCAAAGAATCACAAGATTGTCGTTACCATATTGTAAGATATGTGGTCAGAAGCATACGGGTGTCTGCAACAAGGCAAATGTGACGTGTTTCAGGTGTAAGCAGAAAGGGCACTACTCCAATGAATGCCCAATAGGAAAGATAGATATTATGTGTTTCCAATGCGAGGGAAAAGGACATGTTGCCAGGGATTGTATAGGACCAGCTATGGCAGCATGTATTCCGAGGGTTATGGCACCACCTACAACACCACAACAGAATCAGTCTAGGGCGAGAACTTTCATACATGATAATAAAGAAGGTAGTTTAGAATTTGAGCATAGTTGCATGTAAGCTTTCTGTGAACTCCGTAGACGCAAAAGTATTAATTGATTCTGGAGCAACAAGATCTTTTATTTTTGAATAATTTTTTGACAAATTATGCTATGAAAGTCAATGGTTAGGCGAGACGTTAATTTTAAAGTTAGTGAATAATGACCAAGTTCCCGCAGATTGGGTGTGTCTAGAGTGTGATATCGAAATAACCGGAAATCATTTTTCCACTGACTTGATACCTTTCAAGTTAAGAGAATTTGACGTTATATTATGAATGGATTGGTTCGCCGATTATAATGCTCAAACTGATTGTGCAAACAAGAAAGTAATTTGTGAACTGTGAATAATGCAACGGTAATATTTTGAGGTGAGAAACAAAAAAAGAAATTTCTTATGGTGATACAGACTAAATGATTGATACGCCAAGGATGTAAAGCTTATCTAGCCTATGTGCTAGATACTAACAAGGAAGGTCCAAGAATTGAAGACATTCCGATTGTATGTAAGTTTTCAGGTGTATTTCCTGTTGAACTTGCAGGGTTACCTCCAGATCGAGAAATTGAGTTTACCATTGATCTAGCACCAGGCACTGAACCAGTTTCGAAAGCTCCATATAGAATGACACCAGTTAAGATGAAGGAATTGGCGATGCAATTACAAGATCTTTTGGACCGAGGGATTATAAGACCTTGTGTATTTCCATGGGGTGCACCAATATCATTTGTTAAGAAAAAGGATGATAGTATGCAACTATGTATTGATTATCGCGAGCTGAACAAATTAACCATAAAAAATAAGTATCCCTTACCAAGGATTGACGATTTGTTTGATCAATTGAAAGGAGCAGCATAGTTTTCTAAGATTGATTTAAGGTCAGGTTATCATCAATTAAAAATCAAGGCTGAAAATATTCCCAAAATTGCTTTTCATACCAGATATAGACACTATGCGTTTCTCGTAATGGCGTTTGATTTGACCAATGCGCCAACAACATTCATGGATTTGATGAACAGAGTTTTCAAGAAATACTTGGAAAAACTCATGATTATATTTATTGATGACATCTTGATTTACTCAAATACTGAAGAAGAGCATGCCAAGCACCTGAGAACTGCTTTAGAAATTTTGAGACGAGAACAACTTTACGCGAAATTTTTGAAATACGAGTTCTGGTTAAGAGAAGTACAATTTCTAGGCCATGTAATCAGTATTGACGGAATCAAAGTTGACCCAACAAAGATTGAAGCTATTTTGAACTGGGAAAGACCCAAGACACCTACGGAAGTCAGAAGTTTCATGGGATTGGTGGGTTACTATCGCAGATTCATTAAGGATTTTGCAAAGATAGCTACGCCATTAACCATGTTGACTCTAAAGTATGAAAAATTCGCGTGGAATGAGAATCGTGAGGAAAGTTTCCAGGAATTGAAGAATCGATTGGTCACCGCACCTGTATTGGTTCTACCAAATGATCAATGAGACTTTGTTATATACAGGGCTGCTTCCTACCGTGGAACTCGGATGTGTATTGATGCAGCACGGTAATGTAATCGCATACGCTTCCAGACAATTGAAACCTTACGAGCAAAATATCCTACGCATGACCTGGAATTAGCTGCAAATATGTTCGAACTAAAACTTTAGAGACATTACATGTATGGTAAAAAGTGTGAAATATACACTGATAACAAAAATTTAAAATATATCTTCACCCAGAAGGAGCTCAAAATTAGACAGCGACGATGGCTAGAGTTAATCAAGGACTATGATGTGTCGATGAATTATCACCCGATAAAAGCAAATGTTATAGCAGATGCACTGAGCCGAAAAGAAAGATTGAATGTGCTAACTTCTTTGGAAGAATTGATCAAAGAATTTGAGAAATTAGAGATTGATTTTCATATTCCAGAAGAATCCACTAAAATGAATTATACAATGATGTTTCAGTTAGAGCTGTTGGAAAAGATTCGAAGATGTCAAGAGGAGATAATGAGTCATGAAAGAGACAACTTAACAGGAGAGGAAATTACAAGCCAGAAGGACGACAAAGGAATTTTATGATTTTCCTCAAGAATTTGGGTACCTAATGTAACAGAATTGAAAGAAGAAATCTTACGAAACGCTCACAACTCAAGATATTCCATTCATCCTGGGAGCACAAAAATGTATAGAGATCTGAAAGAAAAATTTTGGTGGCCAGACATGAAAAAGGAAATAGCAGAATGGGTGAATAAATGTTATACGTGTCAACGAGTCAAGGCAGATCATTAGCGTCCAAGCGGACTACTACAACCACTGGATATTCCAGAATGGAAATGGCAACATCTTGTGATGGATTTCGTAGTAGAAATTCCAAGAACCAGAGAAAATCATGATGAAATCTGGGTTATTATTGGTAGACTAACAAAATCAGCATATTTTCTTCCCATCAATGAAAAGATTTTCGCTCGATAAATTAGTGAACTTATATCTCCAGGAAATTGTGATGTGATATGGAGTTCCTGTATCAATCGTGTCTGATCAAGATCTTTGTTTTAATTCGAGATTCTGGAGACAATTTCAAGCATGCTTGGGTACTAAGTTAAATATGAGCACTGCATATCATCCACAAACGAACGGGCAAAGAGAAAGGACAAATCCAAATAATTGAAGATATTCTACGATTATATGCATTAGCTTTTGAAGGCAGTTGGGATGTGTTGGGATTCGTGGCACAAACGCAGCGGAAAAATAAAAATAAATATGAAAAATAAAACACCAAACGCAGGATCCATACGAAATAAGACATTTAATTTGGAGATTAGATGTCTACTTTAATAAAGCTTTCCTTCTGATTGTGATAAATATACAGATCTTGATGAACCAACATATCAGCCCTCCTTTCGAAGATCTGCTTTCTAAGGTATCCATACGAACGCCCGATCGTCCAAAGATCACCAGAGCCATTACTAGCCGATTTAGTTGCTTCTTCACTCTCTCTCTCTAGCCTCTCTAAGATGTAGATCTGCTAGGGTTTTCTCAAAAACCTGATGTGTCAACTAAACCCTAAAAATATACATCTTAATGTATATATAGGGAGAGAGGATTTGGGCCTAACCCTAATCTTAATGGGCTTCTAAAAGGACCCATTCTGATTTCGGGTTTATATTATTATTAAATTCGAGTTTTAATATATATACAATTAATCAAGTCTCACTTAATTAATTTAATAATTAAATTCGAATTAATAATAATAAAAAATTTAAATTCATAATTTAAATAACACTTCATTTTAAACGTTCTTTGTGTGTGACCCTTTAGATTAAAATTACGTTCACAATAATTTTATTTTCTAATAATAAAATTATAAACAATGAGTGGCATCTAGTAATACATCATTGCTCCCCAAGTAATAATAATAATTGGCGATTCAATCAAACCTTTTATGAATAATGTATAATGTTATATAATCCCTTTAGCCTTATATTATTGATCAAACTCGAGGCATGCATTGTGTCATCCTGTATTAATGTTTAATCCTTATTTCCTTGATCAATGAGTAAACTATTAAACAAATTAGTATTTGAGCACGGTCATGCATTTTATAGTCTTACTCAATCAAGAGGCCAATAATATCACTCCTTTAATAAAGGAGGGCTAAATCTCATCTAGATCATTTATATTTCTCATACGATCCATAATATACCCAATGTCTACTTTTATTATTACCCGGTCAAGGATAACTTTCAATAGTATGAATGTATATTAATTCTCGTATAAAAATATATTGATTTCAGGTCAAAGGACCAATACATTATATTATTATTGTGAGATTAACTTATGACACTTTAAACATGTAGTATCTCACAACGGGTCAATCCAGCACCATGTATTTAATACATGTTCTTGTGTTTTTACTTTAGTATCACCATACTTATGATCAGTTAGATGTGATCATCAGTCAACAAACACACTAGTTTCAACTTATTTATTATCGTCCCTTAACAATAATACTTGACTAGGGACATTTAGGAATATGAATACTAGTCTCATAATCTCATTTTAAGTCTTGTACTTAGAGACATAGATTTACATATGATATTCCAAGGATATTTTTTAATCTAACATTTTATCGCAGAAAAATAAATATATAATAAATTACTATAGAATAATCCATAGAATCATAATTAATAATCCAAATGTTTCATAATAGTGTTGTCTCTAGGGCACAAACACTAACAATCTCCCACTTGCACTAGAGCCAATCACTCATGTATCTAATACCCATAAAACTAGTATGACCTTCATGCTTTTGCTGCGACAAAGCCTTAGTCAGTGGGTCTGCAACATTATCATCAGTATGCATTTTACATTTATGTATATCTCCTCTTTCGTTAATCTCTCGAAGAAGGTGATATCTCCTAAGTATATGCTTTGCTCAGGAATGGGACCTTGGTTCTCTAGCCTGCGTGATGGCTCCATTATTGTCACAATAAAGATTAACTGGATCTGTGATCGATGGAACCACACCAAGTCCTGTTATAAATTTCCGTATCCAAACAGCCTCTTTGGCTGCTTCACTGGCAGTAATATACTCAGCTTCCATTGTAGAATCAGCTACTGTCTCTTATTATGAACTCTTCCAACTTACAACACCTCCATTAAGGCAAAACACAAAACCTGACTGAGATACTGAATCGTTTATGTCTGTTTGGAAGCTGGCGTCAGTGTAACCCTTTACAACCAGCTCCTCATATCCTCTATACAACAAGAATGAATCTTTAGTCCTCTTCAAGTACTTAAGGAATATTCTTGACAGCTTTCCAGTGACCCTCACATGGATTAGACTGGTATCCACTCGTCATGCTCAAGGCATACGAAACATCAGGACGAGTATATATCATCACATACATTATAGATCCAATTGTCGAAGCATATGGAACTTTGTTCATACGGCCCTTATCATCTAATGATTTAGGGCAGTTTTCTTTTGAGATCAATATCCCATGAGACATTGGGACATATCCTCTTTTTGCCTCTCGCATCCCAAAATGATGCAATACTTTATCAATGTATGTACTCTGACTTAGGCCGATTAATTTCCTTTATCTATCTCTATAGATCTTGATCCCTAATATATAGGTAACATCGCCTAAGTCCTTCATCAAGAAACTATTTCCCAACGAAGTCTTAACAGCCTGTAAAGAAGGTATGTCATTCCCTATTAGTAGTATGTCATCTATATATAGTACTAGGAATGCCACATAGCTCCCACTAACCTTCTTGTAAAGACATAGTTCATCTTCATTTCGAATAAAGCCAAATTTTTTGACTGTTTCATCAAAACAACGATTCCATATCCTTGAGGCTTGCTTCAATCCATAAATAGATCGAAGCAACTTACAGACCAGACCATCTTAGAAAACTTGGGATTGACAAAACCCTCAGGTTGTATCATGTATACATCCTCTTTAAGGCTCCCATTTAAGAAAGCGGTTTTGACATCCATTGGCCAAATCTCATAGTCGTAGTAAGCAGCTATTGCTAGAAAAATCCCGATGGACATGACCATAGCAACTGGTAAAAAAGTCTCATCATAGTTTATACAATGAATTTGTTTGAAACCTTTTGCCACTAGTCGCATTTTATAGGTCCTTACTTTACCATCCATATCAGTTTTATTCTTGAAAACCCGCTGTAACCCTATATGTTTTACCCCTTCAGGTGGATCAACTAAAGTCCATACTTTATTTTGATACATGGATTCCATTTCAGCTTTCATGGCCTCTAGCCATCTCTCGGAGTCTGGACTATTCAGAGCTTCTTGGTAGGTAAGAGGCTCATCATTGTCTATGAGCATTACATCGTCATCTTGAGTCAAGAGAAATCTATAATATCTCTCCGGCTCATGGCGAGCCCTACTAGATATATGAACAACCTGTGTTTCCGGAGCAGGAACATCTTGATGTACTTCTTTCCCACTTTACAACTCTGGTTCAATGTTATTTTCTACAACTCGATCTTCATCGAGATCTATAGTCCTCCCACTAATTTTCTTGGTAAGTAACTCCCTTTCAAGAAATACAGCGGTTCGAGCAACAAACACTTTGTTCTCGGTAGGATTATAGAAACTATACCCTTTAGTTTCTTTAGGATATCCCACAAAATAACATTTATCCGATTTTCGTCCCATCTTGTCAGACACCAAGCATTTCAAAAATGCTTCACTTCCCCATACTTTCATAAAGGACATGTTGTGACTTTCTCAGTCCATATCTCATATGGAGTCTTTTGAACCGATTTAGTTGGAACTCAAATTAGTATATATGCAGCCGTTTCTAGAGCATAACCCCAGAAACTTATTGGATGATCTGCTAGACTCATCATTGATCGCACCATGTCTAAAAAGGTACGATTTCCCCTCTCAGAAACTCCATTCCATTGAGGCATTCCAGGAGGAGTAAGCTGTGATATGATACCACACTCCTTCAAGAAACCTTTAAACTCGAGGCTTAAGTATTCTCCTCCATGATCTGATCATAGAACTTTTATACTTTCCCCTGCTTGCTTTTCCACTTCTGCCTTATATTCTTTGAACTTTTCAAAAAAATCAGATTTGTTCTTCAAAAGATATATATATCAATATCTACTGAAATCGTCAGTAAATGTAATGAAGTAGTAAAAGCCACCTTTTTCCATCGTACGCATTAGACCACATACATCACTATGTATAAGTCCTAATCATTCGGTGGCCCTTTCACCTTGTCCAGTAAAAGGAGCTTTAGCCATTTTACCAATGAGACAAGATTTGCATTCTTCAGATGATTCAAAATCAAATTTATCCAAGTAACCATCTTGATGTAATTTGGAAATGCGTTTCT
Organism: Apium graveolens; assembly: GCF_009905375.1. Lineage (NCBI taxonomy): Eukaryota > Viridiplantae > Streptophyta > Magnoliopsida > Apiales > Apiaceae > Apium > Apium graveolens. The sequence goes on from NW_027417419.1 coordinate 86,805, forward strand.
CATTTATGTGACCTACACGACAATGCCAAAGGTATGTTTGATTTGAGTCTTTCATCTTGATACGTTTATTATCATTATTTATGTTATAGACAGGAGAATCTAAATCGAGAACATATAAACCATTAAATAAACGTGCAACCCCATAGGTAACTGTTAGGACGAAAAACGCACGTTAGATTTAAACGCATGTATACGCATTCACAAGTAATATAGAATTCTTTCTAGTTCGTTCCCACAGAGACTAGTTTAGGTTAATTTCATTTTATGCACTTATGCAACAATGGTATGGCTATCGTTCAATGCTAAGATGAATAACAAATTGGGTTTTGATTAAACTGAGAGATTATACTAAATAACATTAACTAAGAGAATTGAGGTTGAATTACTTATATGAGACAAACATGGGATTCTAACTTCTTTACTACTTCATTCAAAGTCATTGTTCTTAACCGTAGCATGCAATGGTGATGACAACTAATAAGATAACACGAAACTAGTAAATGCCAAATTTCATTATACGAATACCCTACTACCAGACATCCACAAAAGAGATTGAAGCTGAATAGACACCAATTATGTTGAGACCCTATATGTCTATAGAATTTGACAACACAAAGGTTTAATGCGCAAGTTATCTATTGTGATTACATAGGGAAAGTAAGATGGTTAAAATTACCTATGAATTATGCATAACAATACATGAACCTATGCTAGCATGGCAAGTTCTAGACCTCTATATTCATTGTTGCTTCAATAGAGATTAACACACTATCTTATAAGTTTGCGACGCTCATAAGCGAATAAGCACAACCAATACTAGGATATCATACAATCACCATATACTAAGATATCGAAACAAGTTAACTATTAAAATCCATAAGTAAATATGTTAGAACCCTATGATAAAGATTAGTTCGTAACCGAACTCATCATCACCGTGGGTTTCGATAAAAGCATGGTATAATAAACTAAGTCTTTATAAACTGAATAAATAATCAAAGTACGTAATCAAGAGTAATAGGTTCAAAAAACAAGAAAACAAGCATCCAAGATTACAACTCAATCAAAGAATCACAAGTAAAAACAAGCTTTTCTTCTCCTTTGTTGAATTTGTGCTCCTAGGTCTTCTCTCCCTCTTCTCCTTAGTCTCTGTTATGAAAAATGTCTTAAAAAGGTCTTTATATAGCAGCCCATCTGATCAGAAGTCCAAAGAATCAGCCTTCTAATCAAATCAGGATTCCAGGATTTCGACCCGGCGCGACCGCTCTATCAAGAGGCGCGGCCGCCCTGATATTCTGTTAAACTGGCGCGGCCACCCTGGACTTGGGCGCGGCCGCTCTGAGCTACCGGAAAATCTGCAATTTTCTTATTTCTTTGGCTTCTTGTGCTGGTTTCTTTCACGCAATCATCTGAGGCTCCATCCTAACACTCTTCTAAGCATAAAAATAATGTAAAACAATTCATGCTTCCAATATTGCCCTGAAATGCAAAACACTACAAAAATACATCAAATATGCAAATAACTTGAGTACAAAACACAAATTCGAACCTTTACAAATCGTTCTAAGTGGACATAAATGCCACTTAACACACCCCCAAACTTGAATCGATGCTTGTCCTCAATCAAAAATAAACTCAAAGAACGAAAAAAAATACCAATGCATGAGTGTAACTACATGAATGCAACGATCCCTCAGAATAACTAAACCAACCAATTAGCAACATCTCAACAAATGCAATTATTCGCACAAAATACAATTAAATCCCACAAATCAATTCACAAACCAGAAACGTGCGTGTGTGTAGTTTGCTTAACATATATACTTTCACCACTAGATCAATAATCATAGCCCACCACTCATCAAGGCAATCACAAGGTTATAAATAGAATAAATGATAAACTCAAAATGTCTGACAACACTTCAATTTTATCAGAGTTATACAAGGATTCATGCTTTTATTTATAACATATAACAAACATAAATATGCTTATTTAATCATGCAATGAGTGAAGTCCACAAAAGACTTATGTAATAATACCCATATAGCGAGCATTGGGTTAGAGGATCCCAGACTATAAAAGCCTAAGGTCAATAGGCACAAAGTCCCCTAAGAACCTAATACTCGAGTATTAAAGAGCCCACTCGTGATCAATTATGCATAACACATATTTTTTTTCTTTTCTTTTCTTTTCTTTTTTTTTTCTTTTTTTTAACAAATGCTGAACGAGTGTGTTTCGCTCCATCTCGCTCAACCCTAGACTACTCATATAAATATGAACTGGCTACTAGCCATTTGACACCTAGCTACAATTAGCAATGAAATCCAATGTTTTTCTTCAATTTTTAAAAATCCATGTTATTTCGCCACTAAGAGAATATCCTAAATTCTAAACATAAACAAGTGATTAAACCTCGACAAGCAATAAGACATGATCATGATCTAGCACTCAAGCAACCTATAAGACTTAGTGAAAAATTTCTTGTTTCTAGCATGCTAATCAATTTGATAGGACATAAAATTCCTCTATACAAAATCACTACACTCGAATCAATATCACAAATTAATCGGAACAGTAACCTTAGGGATCATGATAAAATGCACATGCAACTATATGCGACATGCAAAATAAAAAAACTACATGACAAATATGCAACTATATGAACTAAACTATCATGAATATGCATCTAAATGGACTCACACAAACATATTCCTTAACTACCACCTCCAAACTTAAAATTTTCACTGTCCTCAATGAAGGTAATAGTAAGGAATAAAGGCATACCTACTCGGAACCAGGATGGTCATCACCCTCTGCGGGTGGAGTGTCAGGAGGCGGGTACACAGAATCCTCACCAAAAACTGGCCACTGAATGTCAACTCATGTGGTTCTGGAAGCTGTTCCCAACGCAAGGGTGAAATTATGTGCAAACCTACTATGCGACTCGTACATCGCATCCATCCCCCTCGAAAGCCGCCTATACTGCGCTGAACCTAAACCAGCACTATCCTCAGCCTCTCGCTTCTACTACTTTGAAGAACCGGCCTCACCCATCTGATGTCCCCATGCTGCTCTTCTGGCCTGAGAAGGAACCACCAGCATATGTCTGATCAGCTGGTTGGCTACCCGACAAGTGATCATAAGTGTAGCCAAGCCCCTTCTCATCAGCTTTTCCACCTTACCACTCCTGCATCACTACCATCGTTAACTGGAAATAGGGGCACTAGGTAGCTGAAGTTGCTCGTGTACGGGCCAATGAACTCCCATCGCTACACAAAGCTTCGTCACAATCGATGTATACAGAATAGAACCCGTAGTGCTCCCACACAGAAACCTCAGAATACAATGATAAATAATGGAGCCAAGATCCACATAATCGCCCTGTAAAATTCACCACAACCACTTTCCCCGATCCATAGTAACATCATGCACATGAGAAGAAGGCATGATGTTCACACAGATAAAAGAGTTCGAAGCACAAGCAAACCTGTTCATGCATGAGGTAGGGAAAGTAGCATACTCGTTCGAACCCCTCTTGAACTTGCAATGAATGTTTGGGACACACAACGTAGCAACAATCATGTCCAAGTCGAAATCCTCCCCAGTCTTAGTCACCTAATCCTCCTGAGCCGACTGTCTCTCGGGTTGGTTGACCACCCTCAGAATAGCCTCCGACGTATAATCTGAAGGGTTTTAGCACATAAACGCAATGAAAACGTAAATTTAAATCTTAAAAAAAATGAAACCCTCCGCAGGATCCCTGCGAAAAATAATATTTAATTCGTAGTTCAGTATGTTTACCTTAAGAAGCTTTACGTTAATGGAAAGATGGAAGTCTTTAATAGCGATCCAAGAACGACGAGCGGAGATCCCTAGCAGCTGCTCCTCAAGTGTGAAGCACTCCACCGGTATCCACCAAGAGATCAATGTAATGGAGGAGGAAGAGGTTGAGAGAATTAGTTGCCTCCCTCTTGTTCTACTTTAGAATTAGGGTTAATTATTTGGGTTGAGACAAATAGGGTTTATAATATTATATTTATAAGCAAAATTTTCAGTTGAAAATTTTGCATAAAATATTATTATTATTAACCCTTTAATTGATTATTCTTATTAACCAATTAACTAATAATTAAAACACCTTTTAATCATTAATCCCTCTTCTAAACACTTTAGAAAAATAATTCTCTCACTTGATTTAATTTCCAAAATTAAATTCTTAATTAATAATATTAAGAATTAATTAAATCTCATTTGATCAATTATTAAATCTGCTAATTAATTATTTATTTCACAAATAAATAATTACCAGCCATTATTAATTAATTCCTACACCATTAAATCATTCTCTTTTATGGTGTGACCCTGTAGGTTCAATATTAAGCCGGTAGTAGAAATAAATAATAATAAAACTATTTTATCATTATTTATATAAATTCTCTAATTCATTAAATATGATTAATTAATTAATCATATTTATTCTACATCGTGAGGGATACTTCTCAGCATATCACGACTATCCTGATAATACGAATTCACTGCTTAGAATACCAAGAACCGATTCAGTGAGTAGTTACCGTACAATCAATTCATTCCACCCTGCAATGTCACGACTAAATACAAGGCATGGAACTTGTGTCAAGCCTATCTTATTTAATCATTTGCTTTCCCATTCACTATGCTTAGTTCTATTTAATGTAAATTAGAAACTCCTTTCTAATTTCATTCACTCTGGCCAGAGATTCCTGAACTAGCATAAGTGGATCAGCATTGAACATTATCTTCCTTCACTGGAAGGGGTAGATCCTTTATTGATCATACACTATCTTCGTGTACAAATTCCTATACCCAGTAGAGCCCTTATAATTGTCCCTGGAGACTAAGAACTAAACCAAAGCATAGTTCAGTGTACACAAGATGACTATGATGACCTCAAGTCTAAGGATACTTGTACAACTATCACTATGTGAACAACTGTTGACACGTGAGTGAACTCCATCAATTGTTCAGCTGTGTGAGTCATGTTCAGTGAAATTATTCTATAATAAGAACCTACATACTAGCTATAGTGTCACCACACAAATATCTATGAGAACAGACATCCTTCATAATGAAGCAAGCATATTATGTACCGATCTTTGCGGATTACTAATTACCAGTTAGTAATCCTACGACCAGGAAATATTTAAGTTTAGAGTTATCATCTTTTAGGTCTCATTATTATGATCTCATCATAATCCATAAAAAGCTTTACTCTAAACTATGGTATATCTTATTTAAACACTTAAATAGATAAAGCCCGCAATAAAACCAAAACAAGTTTTTTATTAATATCAATGAAATCAAAACAGATTACATAAAAGTTATTCTTAAATCATCATACATGATTGGACTTAGGACACATCTCTTTCAATCTCCCACTTGTACTAAAGCTAATCACTCTGGTATCTAATACCCATCTTGTCTTTATGATGATCAAAGTGACTTTGAGAAAGTGGCTTTGTGAGTGGGTCTGCTACGTTGTTATATGTGTCAACTCTCTTGACGTCTCCTCTTTCAATACAATACAAGAAATGTTACCACACTTCCACTAACCTTTTTGTAGACACATGGCTCATCTATGTTTTTGATAAAACCAAACTCTTTAATTGTCTCATTAAAACAGAATGTTCCATCTACGAGAAGCTTTCTTTAAACCATATATGGTTCACAGTAGCTTACACACTAGGTGTTCATTTCCCTTGGAAAGAAAACCCTCTGGCTGTGTCATATACACTTCCTCTTCAAGTTTCCCATTGAGGAAGGCCGTTTTCACGTCCATTTTCCAGATCTCATAGTCGTAGTAAGCAGCAATCGCAAGCAAAATCCGAATTGATTTTAACAGGGCTACAGGCAAAAAAGTTTCATCAAAGTCAATCCCTTGCCTTTGTCTGAATCCTTTTGCCATAAGCCTGGCCTTATAGGTCTCCACCTGCCCATCTGCTCCAATATTTCTTTCGTATACCCACTTGCACCCAATAGGCTTAACACCTTCAGGCGCCTCAACCAGAGTCCATACTTGGTTAGTATACATAGATTCCATTTTGAATTTCATGGCACTATGCCATTTCTCTGAGTCAACACTACTCATAACCTCATTATAGGTCACAGGGTCGTCATCATCAATGATTGACAACTCATTGTCATTCTCAATGACAAGGCCATAATACCTCTCAGGTTGGCGAGACACTCTCCCTGACCTACGAATGGGCTGGTCCAAAGAAGGTTGTTCAGTCTGAACAGGTGTTTCCACTTGATCCGTAGTAGTTTGTGCTTCTTAAACTTTATCAAGTTCAATTTTGCTCTCACTGTTTCCTTCAAGGATAAACTGCTTTTCCAAGAAGTTAGCATGTCTGGAGACAAACTACCCGATGATCGGTGTAAAAATAATACCCTAAAGTCTCTTTAGGATATCCCACAAAATTACATTTTACAGATCAAGATTCCAGCTTATCGTGGGTCAACTTTCTTGACATAAGCTGGACATCCCCAAATCTTAACGTGTTTAAGACTCGTTTTCCTTTCTTTCCATATCTCATATGGAGTTTGAGGAATAGATTTGGAAGGCACCTTATTCAGTAAATATGCTGAGGTTTCCAATGCATAACCCCACAGGAATACTGGAAGATTCGCATAGCTCATCATGGACCAAACCATGTCTAACAAAGTTCGATTTCTCCTTTCAGATACCCCATTTAACTATGGAGTATATGGAGGAGTCCACTGGGAGACTATACCATTTTCTTTGAGATAAGCTAGAAACTCTCCATTCAAGTATTCACCACCTCAATCTGATCGAAGAGTTATAATACTATGTTTGGTTTGTTTCCATACTTATATTCTTTGAACTTTTCAAAGGCTTCAGACTTGTGTTTCATCAAATACACATATCCGAATCTAGATCGATCATCAATGAAAGTAATGAAGTATGAAAATCTACCCATGGCTTGCGTAGACATTGGTCCACATACATCTATGTGTACCAATCCTAGCAAATCTGCAGCCCTCTCTCCATGTCCACTAAATGGAGATTTGGTCATTTTACCCAATAGAAAAGACTCGTATGTAGGATATGATTCAAAATCAAAGGGGTCAAGTAACCCTTCCTTATGCAATGTCCGCAGTCTATTTTCACTAATATGACCAAGTCTGCAGTGTCACAAGAAAGTGAGATTTTCATCATCCTTTTTTTCTTTTATTAGTTTGTTCAATCTGAAGTAAATTATGCTCTATGTCACATACATACAGACCATTATTTAAAGTACCACGTCCATAAAGAACATTATCTTTAAGAATAGAACATTCATTATTCTTAATAATAAATGAAAAACCATCCAAATCCAACATAGGAATAGAAACAATATTCCTCACAATAGAGGGAACGTAATAACAATTATTCAAAATAATGGTCTTGCCCGTAGGCATATGTAAACGAAATGATCCTATAGATATGGCGGCAACCCTTGCTCCATTGCCCATACGTAGAATCACCTCATCTTCTTCAAGAGTCATACTTCCCTTTAGTCCCTGCAACGAATTACAAATATGAGAACCACAGGCGGTATCTAATACCCAAGTAGAAATTTGACTTAGTGACATATTAACTTCGATCATGAACATACCTGAATCAGAAGCAGTAGTCTCACTACCTTTCTTCTTCTTCAATTCTGCAAGGTAAACCTTGCAGTTCCTCTTCCAGTGCCCCACCTTGTTATAGTGAAAGCAAACAGCTTTGTTCTTGGGGTCTTCAGCTTTTGGTGGAACCGGCTTTTTCTCACCTACTTTCTTCTTCTTGGAAGGGTTCTTCTTCCTTTTCTTAGGATTGGAACCTTCACCAATTAGAAGAACAGAACTCTTCTTAGAGGGAAATTCGATTCCGCAGTCTTCAACATGTTATGGAGTTCAGGCAGGCTGACATCCAGCTTATTCATGTGAAAGTTCACAACAAACTGCGAGAACAAACTCGGAAGTGATTGCAAGACCAAGTCTTGGCTCAGCTCCCCATCCATGGCAAAACCAAGTTATCCAAGACGTTCAATGATCATCTTAAGTACATGGCCATTCATAGATGATCCCTCAGACATCCTACAACTGAACAGCTCCTTCGATATCTCATATCGAACTGTCCTCCATGCCACATCATACAACTATTATAGATGCATAAGGATAGTGTGAGCATCCATATGCTCATGTTGCTTCTGTAGCTCAGTGTTCATGAAAGCTAGCATGATGCATTGAGCAACATTTGCATCTTCTATCCACTTACAATACACAACATGTTCATCATTATGTGCATCGCTAGCAGGTTTAGTAGGCTTAGGTGAGTCAAGTACATATTCTAGCTTCTCAATCCTGAGAACAATTCTCAAGTTTCGAAGCCAGTCAGCAAAATTAGGACCAGTCAACTTATGAGCATCTAGTATACTCCGGAGTGATAGTGCAGAAGACATAACGTATATAGTAAATCTGTAAATGATGAACACATAACAACACTTAGTAAATATTCAATTTCATTTCAAAACACTATATGAATCGGGTCTTTATTCACAAGTGGCTCCTACTAGTTTATCTAATTTATACAACCCCTAAGTGAAAATTAAGCATTCATAATGCTAGTGGGAATAGGGATCCTACATTCCATCACACAACCTCGGCTGTAGCACAAAACGTCATGTGATGTTCAATAGGCAGACAACTCTTGTCAATTACATCTTATGTTATTCCCTAATAAAACTTTAGCCTCTTGAATAATTGAGTCAAGGCTGTAGCACGACAAACTCAATATTCTAAGTCAAGTCTAACCCAACATTTCGTACAATTGAATCAGTCTCCAATGGCCCACGGCTATAGCACGTAACGACCTTTAGATTCTAATTCAATGTACACATCTCTATGTAATAGAAAAGTATTTCTTATTTCGAAATCAAAGCCCTCGGCTGTAGCATGAAACGACAATGATTTAAAAATAAGAACTACTTTCTACCATGTTGGAAGGCTTTGACCGACACAAGCCCGTTGTGTCATTGGCCAATTACTACTTGATATTATTTAATTTTAAAGGGATTATATTACGTTACAATCATAATCATATTATAGAGAGATTCTTCCTTTTAAATTAAATATTTCAAATCAATAATCGATAATCAGATGATTCCCAGATCGGGGGGAGCATTGTCAAGAGGCGTCACTTAATACCCCTTTCTTACAGATAAAAATATGTTGTTTACAGAATCATCCTTTCTCTCAATATTGAAAATTCATATTCAATTACGTGTTTCATAAACATAAGAATCTCATGATTATATTCATAATATTTATATTAAGGTCATGAAACAATTTTACTATACTAGATTGTCTAACATACGCCTTATATTGATTTAAGTTCACCTAAATCTATCATCGCATGGTAAACATATGCATATATCTCATATATAAAATTAAATAAACAAGTAAATGTAAAGTGCAATAAAGTAAATATGTTTGGTTATGGCCCCATCCTATGTGATCTTTATCAAGCTCATGATAAAGATCAAGGTCAATCTAATATGGTGATGGAAATAAATACAACTACTTATTACATAAGTCTTCTTCTGTGTTTAGACTTCTTGTATGCCTCGTCTTCTTCTTTGTATCACCTCCATTGGATAGCCTTCTTGAGTCTTCAATTACATTACATGATTGAAAGTAAAACTAATCCAATGAACTTACAAGAATAACTCGAGTTACATTCGAGATTTATGATTACAAAGATTGACGACATGCAAGTCGTATTTAAAACCAAAACCAAAACCATTACACTAAGGTCGAAAGGCCATAACCATCCACCATGCTCATACAACACATAAAAGCATGTTAAAACACATAATAACACATAATATGATCTTAACATATCATATTATCCATGATCTAATCATAAAAAAAATATGACAAAAATCAGAAAAATCAGAATCAAATCAGAAAAACAAGAATCACTGTTTATGCGCAGTAAACGACGTCAAACGCCTTATAGACGAGTCGTTGATAGCTTTTGCTATCAGTTTTATTCAGACGCTCGTTTACCTATGGAATAGGGTATTCGTTTCCATAAATCGGACACCAGACCCAGATTTCAGAATCCGTATCTAATATGATTCTCATAATTAGAACAAACATAAATCATGTATATATCAGTATATATACAGATTACATAATCATCTTATGATTATACAACTCACATGAATATCATATATTCAAAACATACATATATAAGCATATTATATTAACATTAAATTATGGCGAATCACGTACATGCTCATATATCGAAAATAGTTAAACACATAAACGAATTAAAAACTTTTCCCGAGTAGCTCTGATACCATTGAAGAGTTTTTAGCACATAAACGCAACGAAAATGTACATTTAAATCTTAAAAAAAAAATGAAACCCTCCGCAGGATCCATGCGAAAAATAATATTTAATTCGTAGTTCAGTATGTTTACATTAAGAAGCTTTACGTTAATGAAAAGATGGAGGTCTTTAATAGCGATCCAAGAACGACGACTGGAGATCCCTAGCAGCTGCTTCTCAAGTGTGAAGCACTCCACCAGTATCCACCAAGAGATCAATGTAATGGAGGAGGAAGAGGTTGAGAGAATTAGTTGCCTCCCTCTTGTTCTACTTTAGAATTAGGGTTAATTATTTGGGTTGAGGCAAATGGGGTTTATAATAGTATATTTATAGGCAAAATTTCCAGCTAAAATTTTTCCATAAAATATTATTATTATTAACCCTTTAATTGATTATTCTTATTAACCAATTAACTAATAATTAAAATACCTTTTAATCATTAATCCATTTTCTAAACACTTTAGAAAAATAATTATCTCACTTGATTTAATTTCTAAAATTAAATTCTTAATTAATAATATTAAGAATTAATTAAATCTCATTTAATTAATTATTAAATCTGCTAATTAATTATTTATTTTACAAATAAATAATTACCAGCCATTATTAATTAATTCCTCCACCATTAAATCATTCTCTTTTATGGTGTGACCTTGTAGGTTCAATATTAAGCTGGTAGTAGAAATAAATAATAATAAAACTCTTTTATCATTAAATAGTATAAATTCTCTAATTCATTAAATATGATTAATTAATTAATCATATTTATTCTACATCGTGAGGGATACTTCTCAGCATATCGCGACTATCCAGATGATATGAATTCACTGCTTAGAATACCAAGAACCCATTCAGTGAGTAGTTACCGTATAATCAATTCCTTCCACCCTGCAATGTCACGATTAAATACAAGGCATGGAACTTGTGTCAAGCCTATCTTATTTAATCATTTGCTTTCCCATTCACTATGCTTAGTTCTATTTAATGTAAATTAGAAACTCCTTTCTAATTTCATTCACTCTGGCCAGAGATTCCTGAACTAGCATAAGTGGATCAGCATTGAACATTATCTTCCTTCACTGGAAGGGGTAGATCCTTTATTGATCATACACTATCTTCGTGTACAAATTCCTATACCCAGTAGAGCCCTTATAATTATCCCTGGAGACTAAGAACTAAACCAAAGCATAGTTCAGTGTACACAAGATGACTATGATAACCTCAAGTCTAAGGATACTTGTACAACTATCACTATGTGAACAACTGCTGACACGTTAGTGAACTCCATCAATTGCTCAGCTGTGTGAGTCATGTTCAGTGAACTTATTCTATAATAAGCACCTACATACTAGCTATAGTGTCACCACACAAATATCTATGAGAACAGACATCCTTCATAATGAAGCAAGCATATTATGTACCGATCTTTGCGGATTACTAATTACCAGTTAGTAATCCTACGACCAGGAAATATTTAAGTTTAGAGTTATCATCTTTTAGGTCTCATTATTATGATCTCATCATAATCCATAAAAAGTTTTACTCTAAACTATGGTATATCTTATTTAAACACTTAAATAGATAAAGCCCGTAATAAAACCAAAACAAGTCTTTTATTAATATCAATGAAAGCAAAAGAGATTACATAAAAGTTATTCCTAAATCATCATACATGATTGGACTTAGGACACATCTCTTTCATAATCCACCATCAATTCCCGCACCACCGAGTACTCGTTCTTATCCACCTTCGCATTTTCATAAAACTCGCGAACTACATTCATAGGTATAGTAGCAGGTGCCTCACAAAAAGTAACCCAATCCATCTCTAAAATCATCTTAAGCAACTTACCATCCTTCCACAATGGCAAAAAACCCATCTCCTTCACTATCGACCTTTGATAACAGCCTTGTATACTCCGCTTCCGCCTCCGGAGTCGCAAACCTAGGCCTCGTATGTGGCGCCCTCCAAACCCGGGTCAGAAGTTTGGGGTCCACACACATACCTTAATTATAACCTGCTTATAACAATAATAAAGATAATAATAATATATGTAGTGACCCTACTTATCAACCACCACGGACCGCAACAGGTTAAAGTATGCACACAAGCCAAGACACTAATATATTACAAACCGTTCAAATCCCAACTATTTCAAACTCACACTGAGTATCAAACATTATTACAAACTTTTACAAACTTAAATTATCCCAAAAGAAGCCTACTAGCTCAGCTTCCTCAACCTGAATCCCTAGCTCTCGCGCTGGACTGGGGATCCTCGCTACCAACTGGTTCCTTTTTAACTGGAAAAAATATAAACAACATCGCACAAATGAGCTAACTAGCTCAGCAAGTCACAATGACAAAACTGAGAATAATGATCATCAGGTTACTATGATTATGATATCAAGTGAACATTTGATTATGATTTAGAATTGGATATTATACTTTTAATTTAAAAACCAAGGTTAGGCTGCTGATCAGTCACGCACTAACCCCGAGCAAGGCACACAGCATTGCTCTAACTACTGGATCCAAGGCACACATTGGCCTAACTTGACCATTATATGGTCTGACCACGAATCTGGTCCACAATTTTATAAAAACAATCCAATTCTAACAGAATAACAGAATATGCAATAATAAACAATAACCAGAATCATTAACAACAATGAGTGTTTAACAATGAAAGGGTTTCAATCTTTGTAAGGATCAATAAAGTAGTTTAAAAGCTTGAATGCTGGGTAATGAAAGAATTGGATAACAAAAGAATCAATATTTCAGGGTTTCAAAGATTTGGGCTCTCAAAGCATAGGATACAATGGTTGAATGTACAAGTAATTCAGTTCCGTGTTTGGGATTTTGTTTGCATGTATTTATGGAATAGTATTGTATACTTGAGGTTCGAGTTTGGGTTTACAATAATCAATGGCTTAGAAAGAATATGGTTCATGGCTCAAGAACAATAATTGAAATCAGGGTTTAGATTTCCGTGCTTCAAAGCACTTGCAATGTCAACAAGACTATCAAGAATTACAATATCTCGAGAAAGTTCAGAACACTTGCCTGGTATTAGCTTACTACTCTGCACTCACTTCCAATCACAACCGTCTTACTCTTCAACTATCTCTTTTCCTTTCCTACGTCTTGCCTTTTCTGCTCACATATCATAAGCATCTATCAATCATCAACTCACAAGATTCTATTCAACACACACTTCTATCTACCTTTCGTTTTACCCAAATCCGATTAACGGATTGAAATCTATGCAATAACCAAGTAAATATCGAATATATAGACCGATAGTCAAACAACAAGTCACGTATAACACATAATACATCACGTAATCAATGGTATATAATTTATAAAGAAGTCTCGGGTCATAAATAGGCTTTCTGGTATTTAAAGTGATTTTTAAAATATTTTTCGGAATTAAAACGAGTCGCTGGATCAATTTCGGGTTAATAAACAGGGTTCGGTTGGCCAATTCTGGCTCCGAAAAAATTTTAGAATAATTATCGAGCCTTGAAAATAATTTAGAATAATAATTTAAAGCTCGAAACTATTTTTCTAAATTTTTAAATCATTTTTAAATATTTAAATCTAATTAAATAATTAATTAAAAATCAATTAATAATTAATTAAATCAATTAATCAATTAATTTTCGAATTAATTGACTAATTAATCGATTAAAAATAACTGAAATTAATTAACTAATTAATTTAGATTTATTTGTGAATTAAAAATAATTTTTGGAATTAAAATAATAATTTTTAGAATTTTCAGAAATTAAAAACGAATTTTTATAATAAAAATAAATGGGAAATATAATTTTTAAACATTTTTAAAACAAGAATCCTATTTTTGCAAAGTCTGGAAATTACAGAGACCAAACTGCATCGTCCCCAAAACTTCAGGGACCAATCTGCAATTTTTACAGGGGATCGCCGGAAAACACAGAGGTGGCCGGAGAACACGTTCCCGGCGTCCTCACCCCACCAACACCTCCAGATCACATCTACATAACACCAGGAACACAACCATGCAATCAAAACAACCTAACAATCCCTGAGTTGGCCGGAATTTGGCCGTGAAATTTTCCAGTTTCCGGCGAACATCGGAAAACTTCAAAACACAACTCCCTTCTCTACAGACCTCGTTGGTTCATGAAACTTATACGACTGGATTGCTAATTTCACAGAGAACACAACGCACTATATCATAACATCAATCTATCACAGAATAAGAAACCCCCAAATTTCAATTAAGAACATTCATACGGGTTATAAACCCTAATTTTAAAATTCGAAAATCAAACTCAAATTTGAACATGTTATTGAACTCCAAATCAGACGTATGACATATGAAAATCATCAGGAAAACAAGCTCTACAACATGCAATCATCAAATCATACAAACAATCATCCGAACAAAAATTCATATTTTTAATAAAATAAATTCGAAAATAAATAAATTTTTAAAAATTGAACCTTTGATTCTGCAGTGAAACAAAGCTTAGAATCTGATAGTACTCCTTGAGACCTTCAAATCGGTTACTCCAACTTTTCAAACGGATTTCACTAACGCCTTGAATTTGTGGTTTGATTCTCAGAAAGGTTTATGAATATATGATTTTTCTCTGTAAAATTATATATTTATCTGTCTGCAAATGATTTTGATACGAAATAAAATACGGTAAAAGGCTATTTATAATTACGGAAAATTAGTATCCCGTTGGATCATTCCGGATACAAAATGGTACGTTTATTTATAAAAACTGATCCAAACGGTATCGGTTTTCGGGATAATTATCCAAATCAGTACAACTTGTACTGCGGTCTTGGTCTCAGCACCCAGTTACACGTACTACGAAGTGATAATTGGGATAGTTTAATAAAAAGCTCCCGTTTATCGAAAATACGGGTTTTATTAATTTACCGAAACGAATATTGTATCGAAAATGTTGTGCCGGGACCCGCGCAGGACAAACCGTACGCCGGATCGAAAAAGTCGAAACATGGAAAATGCTCGGAATATTACAATTAGGTTAGGAAGGAGTTCTCGGAAGAGTTTCGGGTTCCAAAAACGTAAAAATGATTGACGTCGGTTGGTTCCCGTTTTTATAAAATAAATTTTAATTACCCGGAAAAAGATTTTAAAAATTTCATATGATTCTTATAAATCTATGAATCAACATAAAAATAATTAGGAAGATATGAAAATTATCTATATTTTATTTTGGACATATAAAAATTAAAATACTCAATTAATATTATTTTTGAATATTCAAGTACATATATCACTTAACAATTAACTCAAGAATAGATAATGAACACACATATTAATTATTTAATAGTAAAAATAATTACACGTTATATCCCGGATATTACATCCTTCCCCCCTTAAAAGGATTCTGTCCTCAGAATCTCCTAAGAAAACAAATGAGGATACATTTCTCTCATATCACTTTCTAATTCCCAGGTTGACTCTTCAACCTTTGGGTTTCTCCACAATACTCTTACTAACTTTATCACTTTATTCCTCAATATTTTCTCTCTTTCCTCTAAAATCTCTATTAGATTCTCTACATATGATAAATCTGCCTGAAGTTCTATTGGCTCATATTCTATTACATGCCTGGAGTCTGGATTATATTTCTTGAGCATCGATACATGAAAAACATTGTGAATGTGCTCCATGTGCGGAGGTAACGCCAATTCGTAAGCGACTTTGCCAACACTCTTTAGGATCTCAAAAGGTCCGACATATCTTGGGCTTAGCTTCCCTTTCTTCCCAAACCTCGTTAGTCATGTGTACCAAGCTTCCTTCTTCAAATTCCATGTGTTTCCTTGACTGGTCTGCATATCT